>NC_088220.1:47929263-48154263 GCF_036934945.1 Oncorhynchus masou masou | reverse complement strand
GTGTGTGTTTGAGAGAGAGAGACAGAGCGAGAGAGAGAGGGAGAGAGAGAGAGAGAGCGAGCGAGAGAGAGAGCGAGAGAGAGAGCGAGAGAGAGAGCGAGAGAGAGAGCGAGAGACAGAGCGAGAGAGAGAGCGAGAGACAGAGCGAGAGAGAGAAAGAGAGAGAGAGCGAGAGAGAGACAGAGCGAGAGAGAGACAGAGCGAGAGATAGAGAGAGAGAGAGAGAGAGAGAGAGAGAGAGAGGGAGAGACAAAGCGAGAGAGAGAGACAGAGCGAGAGAGAGAGAGAGAGAGAGGGAGGTGTAGTGAGTGGTTCAACACATGCTCAGGATCCACCCCCTGCTGTGCCTGGAGCATTTTGTCTGAAAAACAGAAGACTGCCTTTTATCTCAGAGCGGGGGAGTCAAAGAAGCAAGGGAATAGATGTCAGAAAGAGAGAGAAGAGATTAAAGAGAGAGGACAAAGGAGCCTGATAGAAATAGAAAGACCAGACCACGAGAGAAAGAGAAAGAGAGAAAGAGAAGTATTTAGAGAGTGTATGAGAAGAGAGAGAAGTATTTAGGTGTATGAGAAGAGAGAGAGAGGTATTTAGAGTGTATGAGAAGAGAGAGAGAGAAGTATTTAGAGTGTATGAGGAGAGAGAGAGAAGTATTTAGAGTGTATGAGGAGAGAGAGAGAGAGGTATTTAGAGTGTATGAGAAGAGAGAGAGAGAAGTATTTAGAGTGTATGAGAAGAGAGAGAGAAGTATTTAGAGTGTATGAGGAGAGAGAGAAATATTTAGAGTGTATGAGAAGAGAGAGAGAAGTATTTTGAGTGTATGAGAAGAGAGAGAGAAGTATTTTGAGTGTATGAGAAGAGAGAGAAGTATTTAGAGTGTATGAGGAGAGAGAGAGAGAGAGAGGTATTTAGAGTGTATGAGGAGAGAGAGAGAGAGGTATTTAGAATGTATGAGAAGAGAGAGAGAGAAGTATTTAGAGTGTATGAGAGAGAGAGAAGTATTTAGAGTGTATGAGAAGAGAGAGAGAGAAGTATTTAGAGTGTATGAGGAGAGAGAGAAATATTTAGAGTGTATGAGAAGAGAGAGAGAAGTATTTTGAGTGTATGAGGAGAGAGAAGTATTTTGAGTGTATGAGAAGAGAAAGAAGTATTTAGAGTGTATGAGGAGAGAGAGAAAAATAAGCTCTGGTGCAACAAGCAACGAGATAAATAAATACGTTGAGGGTAAATAGTGACAGGGAGACATACTGTAGCATGAATGACGGAGTGAGGAGGAGTGGAGAAAGAAATGGTCGACAGACATGCCAAACAAATGACGAAGTACAAAGTGAGCGAAAACTCAGCATTGATCGATTGCCAGCGATCACTCTTCATGTGTTCCCACTGTCTAATGAAGAGGCCTCTCTCTTTTCCTCCCTCCCCTCACACTCTCTGTCTGCCTCTCTCCCCCCTCTGTCTGTCTCTGTCAGGACCAGCGGTGTCATGAGCTGGCTAATTTAAGGCCATTGATGGTGGTGATTAGTTTGCTGTCCATCCCTCTATAATTAGCTCATCGTTCACACATCCATTTTTTTTACACTACCTTACCTCCATAGACCTCTGGCTCCATCTATTTGTCATTCTGCCACCTCCACACTACCGTGTCGTCGTTGACCACTGACACTCATCGACCAGACGCCTGCCCGCCCGCTCTCCCGCCCTCCCTCCCTCCCTTCCCCCCCTCCCTCCCTCCATAAACATTCGTCAGGTGCTTATATTTGTAAATGTGTTTTTTGCATACCCCACTCTCCCTGAGACACCCTCCGAGAGTGAGAATAGAAATTGAACTGACGTCTGTGCCCGGTGGAGGGTCAGCTATTACCAATAGCAATCCCGGAGCTATTAGGGCTCAGTGCCTTGCTCAAGGGCACATCGAAAGATGTTTCACCTTGTCGGCTCAGGGATTCAAACGAGCAAACCTTTCGGTTAATGGCCCACCGCTCTAACTGCTAGGTTACTTGCCGCCCAGCGCTACGTGACTGCCCCTGAAACCATGACACAACCCAACTTTAATTCCACATGAACATGCTGATGTACTGGGTATCTGTTTTGTGCATGTCAGAACATGTATCATGTTGGGAGACATGAGGATCTAGTACCTAGCTGAGGCTCAGTGATCAATAGTTTGGATATCTGGTATCTGGTATCTGGGGGTACTCCCCTCCACCCCTCAAAGTCCTACCAGCCCAATCAACACACACACACAAACACACCCACACACAGACACACACTTGCCGACAAGTGAATATAATGCCTAAAATGCTATCACAAATCAACGCGGCTACTCTCTGCATATGCAGATTCTCTGCAGGCCCGCTAAGAATAGCTCCCTAAGCACCAGCCTGCTGTGAATGTGTGTCTCTGTCATTCAGAAGGACAGGGCAGGGTCAGAGCTGCTGCTGGCTGCCTTAGGTAGCGGACTGGCTCCACCGACATGACACAGCATTATCCTCCTCTCCACCCTCTTTTTAGTTCTCCCTTCTCGCCCCTTCTCCTCCTCTCCCTTTTGCACGTGCCCACCTCTCTCTGTCTCTGTCCTCTTCTTACCCAGTGTCTTTGTGTGTTTTTCCATTCTCCATTCGGTGTGTTTCTTTCCCCAATCTGAAAACCAAGTTGACATCAGATGCAGGGTTTGTCTGAGACATTGTTTCTTGGAGGTTTGGAAATAGTTGGCCGGACCGACATTAATATATACAGTACAGTGGCGGTCAGTGCCGTTTAAGACGAGGGAGGCCAATTTTTTTTTCTCATGAGCATGGCCTTATTTCTATAACAGCATATTGGATGACTGCTATTCATATCCCATTCACCCAGCTCAATGTAATATCGATAGGTTTAGGCTACTACATGATACTCAAATTTGACCTATACCCATCACGAGGTTGCTACAACCTAGCCTATGAATGAAAGTTCACAACGTAGGTGCACATAGGTTGAGAGACAAGTTTGAGGTGACAGACAGTCATCGCGCAGGTTGAGAGACAAGTTTGAGGTGACAGACAGTCATCGCGCACGCTTTTGCCTGCATCGAGCTGATCTAGGGTGTAATCATTAGTCCAACAGTTGCAAACAAGAGTTTTTATTGGACAAATTCAGGTATGTTTATCCCCGTTTTGTTCAGTTTGCTTCTGTTTATGAAAAGCTTTTCAACAGAATCAGCATAATGAATACACCCCTGATTCATAGCAGCCACGTTGTATTCCTTCTCACATCTATGCACTCTCATCCTCTCACCTTGTCCTTTTGTAGCTTGTGGACTTCAATGCACAACACATCAGCTGTATGTGACCAGGCGAAATAACATTTCCAGGCCAAACCGCTACACACAGCCTACATCGTTGTCACCATATTAGCTAAAGAAACGTCATAGTCAGCATAGCTAATAGAACTAACGCGTTAGTAAACCCGGTACAATCATGCAGTAACGTTACCGTGTACAGTCAGTAAGCAGTTACACCGGCGGGTCCCGGTTGCAATAAATTAGTAAAACCAAAAGCTTACCTTGATTTGGAAGAGTTCCAGTGTTGTGTTGGATAGTCATAGCCAGCTAGCTAACATAGCATCCCTCTGTTTGAGGAGGGTGTTTCAGTAGGCTGAACTATCTAGCTACATTTGCTAGCTAAGTAATTGAAACTGAAAGTGAAAACCCCCCCGAAATATCTCTATTTCTCTCTTGCTTCTCCTTCATTTTGGAATAAATTAATTTTTTCAAAAGCTATCTGTAGCTTATGCTTTCAGGACTAGATTAATTATCTGATATTTTAATTGGGTGGACAACATGTTAGTTAATGCTGCAAGAGGTTGGAGGATGTCCTCTGGAAGTTGTCATAATTACCGTGTAAGTCTATGGAAGGGGGTGAGAACCATGAGCCTCCTAGGTTTTGTATTGAAGTCAATGTTTTCAATTTATTTTATTTTTTATTTAATCTTTATTTAACCAGGTAGGCCAGTTGAGAACAAGTTCTCATTTACAACTGCGACCTGGCCAAGATAAAGCAAAGCAGTGCGACACAAACAACAAATGTATTTATATAGCCATTCTTACATCAATTGACATCTCAAAGTGCTGTACAGAAACCCAGCCTAAAACCCCAAACAGCAAGCAATGCAGGTGTAGAAGCACGGTGGCTAGGAAAAACTCCCTAGAAAGGCCAGAATCTAGGAAGAAACCTAGAGAGGAACCAGGCTATGAGGAGTGGTCAGTCCTCTTCTGGCTGTGTGTGCAGGTGTGCAGAAGATGAATGTGCAAGTCGAGATACCGGGGCACAAAGGAGCAACAAAACAAAAAAAATGGGGATGAGGTAGTTGGATGAGCTATTTACATATGGGCTATGTACAGGTGCAATGATCTGTGAGCTGCTCTGACAGCTGATGCTTAAAGTTAGTGAGGGAGATATGAGTCTCCAGCTCATTGGCAGCAGAGAACTGGAAAGAAAGGCGGCCAAAGGAGGAATTGGCTTTGGGGGTGACCAGTGAAATATACCTGCTGGAGTGCGTGCTACGGGTGGGTGCTGCTATGGTGACCAGTGAGCTGAGATAAGGCGGGGCTTTACCCAGCAAAGACTTATAGAGCCAGTGGGTTTGGCGACAAATATGAAGCGATGGCCAGCCAACGAGAGCGTACAGGTCGCACTGGTGAGTAGTATATGGGGCTTTGGTGACAAAACAGATGGCACTGTGATAGACTGCATCCAATTTTCTGAGTAGAGTGTTGGAGGCTATTTTGTAAATGACATCGCCGAAGTCAAGGATCGGTAGGATAGTCAGTTTTACGAGGATATGTTTGGAGGCATGAGTGAAGGATATTTTGTTTGCCAAATAGGAAGCCGATTCTATATTTAATTTTGGATTGGAGATGCTGAATGTGAGTCTGGAAGGAGAGTTTACAGTCTAACCAGACACCTAAGTATATGTAGTTGTCCACGTATTCTAAGTCAGAGCCGTCCAGAGTAGTGATGTTGGACAGGCGGGTAGGTGTGGGCAGCAATCGGTTGAAGAGCATGCATTTAGTTTTACTTGCATTTCAGAGCAGTTGGAGGCCACGGAAGGAGAGTTGTAATGGCATTGAAGCTTGCCTGGAGGTTAGTTAACACAGTGTCCAAAGAAGGGCCAGAAGTATACAGAATGGTGTCGTATGCATTAGAGGTGGATCAGAGAATCACCGGCAGCAAGAGCTACATCATTGATGTATACAGAGAAAAGAGTCAGCCCGAGAATTGAACCCTGTGGCACCTCCATAGAGAATGCCAGAGGTCCAGACAACAGGCCCTCCGATTTAACACACTGAACTCTGTCTGAGACGTAGTTGGTGAACCAGGCGAGGCAGTCATTTGCGAAACCAAGGTTGTTGAGTCTGCCGATGTGGTGTGGTGATTGACAGAGTCGAAAACCTTGGCCAGGTCGATGAATACGGCTGCACAGTATTGTCTTTTATCGATGGCGGTTATGATATCGTTTAGGACCCTGAGTGTGGCTGCGGTGCACCGGAGGCCAGCTCGGAAATCAGATTGCATTTCGGAGAAGGTATGGTGGGATTCAAAATGGTCAGTGATCTGTTTGTTAACTTGGCTTTCGAAAACCTTAGAAAGGCAGGGTGGGAGAACAAGTATTTGATACACTGCCGATTTTGCTTGGTGAGAAGGCAGCAACTGTAGGCACAATTATTAGAAAATGGAAGAAGTTCAAGATGACGGTCAATCACCCTCGGTCTGGGGCTCCATGCAAGATCTCACCTCGTGGGGCATCAATGATCATGAGGAAGGTGAGGGATCAGCCCAGACCTACACGGCAGGACCTGGTCAATGACCTGAAGAGAGCTGGGACCACAGTCTCAAAGAAAACCATTAGTAACACACTACGCCGTCATGGATTAAAATCCTGCAGCGCACGCAAGGTCCCCCTGCTCAAGCCAGCACATGTCCAGGCCCATCTGATGTTTGCCAATGACCGTCTGGATGATCTAGAGGAGGAATGGGAGAAGGTTGTGTGGTCTGATGAGACAAAAAATAGAGCTTTTTGGTCTAAACTCCACCCGCCGTGTTTGGAGGAAGAAGAAGGATGAGTACAACCCCAAGAACACCATCCCAACCGTGAAGCATGGAGGTGGAAACATCATTCTTTGGGGATGCTTTTCTGCAAATGGGACAGGACGACTGCACCGTATTGAGGAGAGGATGGATGGGGCCATGTATCGCGAGATCTTGGCCAACAACCTCATTTCCTCAGTAAAAGTATTGAAGATGGGTCGTGGCTGGGTCTTCCAGCAACGACCCGAAACACACAGCCAGGGTAACTATGGAGTGGCTCCGTAAGAAGCATCTCAAGGTCCTGGAGTGGCCTAACCAGTCTCCAGACCTGAACCCAATAGAACATCTTTGGAAGGAGCTGAAAGTCCGTATTGTCCAGTGAGAGCCCCGAAACCTGAAGGATCTGGAGAAGGTCTGTATGGAGGAGTGGGCCAAAATCCCTGCTGCAGTGTTTGCAAATCTGGTCAAGAACAACAGGAAATGTATGATCTCTGTAATTGCAAACAAAGGTTTCTGTACCAAATATTAAGTTCTGCTTTTCTGATGTATCAAATACTTATGTCATGCAATAAAATGCAAATTATTTACTTAAAAATCATACAATATGATTTCTAGATTTTTGTTTTGTCTCTCACAGTTGAAGTGTACCCATGATAAAAAATTACAGACCTCTACATGCTTTGTAAGTAGGAAAACCTGCAAAAATAGCAGTGTATCAAATACTTGTTCTCCCCACTGTAGGTCTGTAACAGTTTGGGTCTAGAGTGTCTCCCCCTTTGAAGAGGGGGAAGACCGCGACAGCTTTCCAATCTTTAGGGATCTCAGACGATACGAAAGAGAGGTTGCATGGCCAGCCGTAGAAAAATTCTTATTGAAATTCTCAATTATCGCTGATGTATCGGTGGTGACAGTGTTTCCTAGCCTCAGTGCAGTGGGCAGCTGGGAGGAGGTGCTCTTATTCTCCATGGACTTCACAGTGTCCCAGAACTTTTTGGAGTTTGTGCTACAGGATGCAAATTTCTGTTTGAAAAAGCTTGCCTTTGCTTTCCTAACTGCCTGTGTATATTGGTTCCTAACTTCCCTGAAAAGTTGCATATCGCAGGGGTTATTCGATGCTAATGCTGTGAGGATGTAGGATGTTTTTGTGCTGGTCAAGGGCAGTCAGGTCTGGTGTGAACCAGTTCTGAGCTCAATTTTTTTTTGAATGGGGCATGCTTATTTAAGATGGTGATGAAAGCACTTTTAAAGAATAACCAGGCATTCTCTACTGATAGAATGAGGTCAATATCCTTCCAGGATACCTGGGCCAGGTCGATTAGAAAGGCCTGCTCGCTGAAGTGTATTAGGGAGCGTTTGACAGTGATAATGGGTGGTCGTTTGACCGCAAACCCATTACGGACGCAGGCAATGAGGCAGTGATCGCTGAGATCCTGGTTGAAGACAGCAGAGGTGTATTTAGAAGGCAGGTTGGTCAGGATGATATCTATGAGGGTGCCCGTGTTTACGGATTTGGGGTTGTACCTGGTAGGTTCATTGATGATTTGTGTGAGATTGAGGGCATGTAGCTTAGATTGTAGGACGGCAGGGGTGTTAAGCATGTCCCAGTTTAGGTCACCTAACAGTACGAGCTCTGAAGATAGATGGGGGGCAATCAATTCACATATGGTGTCCAGGGCACAGCTGGGGGCTGAAGGTGGTCTATAACAAGCGGTAATGGTGAGAGACTTGTTTCTGGAAAGGTGGATTTTTAGAAGTAGAAGCTCGAATTGTTTGGGAACAGACCTGGATAGTATGACAGACTCTGCAGGCTAACTCCACCCCCTTTGGCAGTTATTGTCGGAAAATGTACCCAGAGGAAGCTAGCTGTTGAGGCTACTGTAGACCTTTCCAAATGATGTGTTTTAATAAATAATTTGGTGACACGTGTTTATATTTAGAATAGTTTCATCTAAAAATGGGTAACTTTTAAAAATGTTTTACAATGTCTATCTATGAAGTCGATCACGTCACTATTTCTCCACTTCTAAGCGTAATTGAAACCCCGATCAGATGTAAGCCCCAACATCCCTGTCGAGGAATCAGGAAGAATTTCAACATAAAACATGTCGATTCATTCATTAAAGTCCCGAATGCTCATTGATTGATAGCTCTCTGAGAACAAAGACCTTCGAAACAAAGTAGAGGACCGAGGTGCCTCACATCACTTGTTCCAGTTACACCAATGAGCTTCCTGGGTTGCTGTGTGACTGCAGTAATGAGACTAATGCAGAACCATATCGTCATTAGACACACACACGCACACACACATCATCACATATCATTAGACCCTCTTGTTGCTCTTGTCTGAGTGTTTCGATGTGAGCCGCTGTGTACGTGTACGCCTCAGTGACATCCACAGCGTGGCTTCAGCATCTATGCAGTGCTGAAGACTGCCAAACAAGCAGAGAAACAGGTGTTTTCCTCCATGCTTCTCTAATTGCCATCCCCCGGGAAGGCGCCACACCGCTTCTCTTCCACCCCACCCGTAAAAAAACAAAAACAATTGCACATTGGTTCCCTTATTACATACTCGCAGCCCATCGTCCTTGGAAACCGCTGCTACATCAAACATATTTGCATGGATTACCCACAGTGCAACAGCAATCCTGGGAGTGAAAAGGGAAATATAAGTAGCCAGATTATTCTGTCAGATCCCTCACCGAGAGAGAGAGAGATGGGCTTAGCCTAAATCAGACGCAGTGGCTCCCTCTGCGCCTGGTTTCCAGAGACAAGAAACTCCCCCCTAACCTCCCTACAACCCTGCACCTCTCCCTCCCTCCCTCACCCCCTCATGACTGCCAGTGTGACGGTAATCGAGTCACAGCAACAGCCCTACTCATATGATTTTACTGTACATCTGTGCCATGCCCATTGCCCATTTCCCCATTTGCATGTGGTTACAAGCTATGTGTGTGTGTGTGTGTGTGTGTGTGTGTGTGTGTGTGTGTGTGTGTGTGTGTGTGTGTGTGTGTGTGTGTCAAAGTGTTGCTGTGTTTCTGTCTGGGTCCCTGGTGTGGTACTGTGATGTTGTTGTGGCCTTCAGCAAGCTAATTAACTGGACATCAGTGTGCAGCAGAGAGAGAGGGAGGGAGAGAGAGAGAGAGAGAGAGAGAGAGAGAGAGAGGGGGGGAAGGCTGGCCTGGCTAGGTGGATAATGTCACTGAGGACAGACACTATCTTTTGCCTTCATAGCAGCAGGTTGACACTGTCTGTCTGTCTGTCTGTCTTCCTTGTTGGCCACCGCGGCGCCTGTATCTCACTAATGACTGTGGTTTGATCCACGGCCAGTTACACTGAGCCTGAGTACCCGTCTGTTTGTGCTAACAGACACTCCTTGCCACTCCTTGTTTTGCTTGACAATGACAATGGAGTAGCGTACACTCACACCGAACTACAATACACCAATGCAGCCCAATACTCATGAATACAGCCTTTTGTATTATTCCATGCCAGCAGTCACAAGGCCTTGTTACAGCTACAAGACTTGAAGGCTAGGATTTTCTAATCAAACATTTGGAGCAACTACTGGAATGTTTAAGTTACTTGAACACAGCTGGACAAACATGTGGCAGTAGAGAGGCCAGTGAGGATAGAGCCAGACCAGAGGAGGAGTAGAGGAGAGCAGAGCAGAGCAGGACCCTGAGGCCCAGACCACACACACACGTGCGAGCGCAATGAGGCCACAACATGACTCAGCCTATGTGGGACCATGTGTACGTTCCCTTAGCCCTATGATCTCTCAGTCACATGTTCCCTTAGCCCTATGATCTCTCAGTCACATGTTCCCTTAGCCCTATGATCTCTGTCACATGTTCCCTTAGCCCTATGATCTCTCAGCCCCATGTTATAGACAAAAACGTGATGTTATGTGATGACAAATATTTTATGTAGTGCAGATTTTTCACACCCTCAATTGGCCAATTGGTCTTTTGGTGAGTTGATCCACTGTCGTATGAATAAATAAATAAATACGGACCTTCAATAACTCTGGAGGCCCATGCTCCTGTCATCCATGTCTATATTTGTCACACCCTGATCAGCTTCACCTGTTCCTGTGATTGTCTAAACCCCCTCCAGGGTTCGCTTATTTTCCCCAGTGTATTTATCCCTGTGTTTCCTGTCTCTCTGTGCCAGTTCGTCTTGTATGTTTAAGTCAAGTCAACCAGTGTGTTTTTCCCACACTCCTTTTGCTATTCTCTTTTTCTAGTCCTCCCGGTTTTGACCCTTGCCTGTTTCTGGACTTTGTACCCGCCTGCCTAACCATTCTGCCTGCCTTGACCACGAACCTGTTTGACACTCTGTACCTCCTGGACTCTGATCTGGTTTTGACCTTTTTGCCTGTCCACGATCATTCTATTACCTACTCCTTTGGATTATTAAACATTGTAAGACTCCAACCATCTGCCTCCTGTGTCTGCATCTGGGTCTCGCCTTGTGCCTTGATAATATTCTTCAGTGTAATAAATCATTTTGACAGTAACCCTCCAAAAAGTCATTAATTCATAAACCTTTTTAATTTCCAAATGTACATGGAAGGAAGCTAAGTGTTTGTTTCTTGGGCTCCAGGAACATGACTGAAAAAGGGCCCTAGATCTTGAAAAATAAAAAATTCAAGGGGGATATCGGTGAACAAGTGCCGTGGTCAAAGCTAGGGCGGCGCCAGTGCATTGAGTGGAACTTACTCAGGTGTTCAAAAGTTCATATCAGACTGAGAGTCTAATGTACACTGAACAAAAATATAAACGCAACATGTAAAATGCTGGTCCCATATTTCATGAGTTGAAATAAAAGACCTCCATACACACAAAAACTTAATTTCTCTAAAATGCTGTGCACAAATTTGGTTACATCCCTGTTAGTGAGCGTTTCTCCCTTGCCAAGACTTCTTCACCTGCGGGATCGTCTGATACCAGCCACCCAAAGAATTTCTGCACAAACTGTCAGAAACCGTCTCAGGGAAGCTCATCTGCGTGCTCTTCGTCCTCACCAAGGTCTTGACCTGACTGCAGTTCGGCGTCATAACCGACTTCAGTGGTCAAATGCTCACCTTCGATGGCCAATGGCACGCTGGAGAAGTGTGCTCTTCACGGATTAATCCCGGCTTCAACTGTACTGGGCAGATGGTAGACAGCGTATACGGCACTGTGTGGGCGAGCGGTTTGCTGATGCCAACGTTGTAAACAGACTGCCCCATGGTGGCGGTGGGGTTATGGTACAGGCAGGAAATAAGATATGGACTACGAACACAATTTCATATAATCGATGGCAATTTGAATGCACAGAGATACCGTGACGGAATCCTGAGGCCCATTGTCGTGTCATCTGCCGCCATCACCTCATGTTTCAGCATGATAATGCATGGCCCCATGTCGCAAGGATCGGTACAGAATTCCTGGAAGCTGAAAATGTCCCAGTTCTTCCATGGCCCGCATACTCACCAGACATGTCAATTATTGAGCCCTGTTGGGTATGCAACATCGTGTTCCAGTTCCCGCCAATATCCAGCGGGACAACAGTCCAGCCTGATCAACTCTATGTGAAGGAGAAGTGTTGCGCTGCATGAGGCAAATAGTGGTCACACCAGCCACTGACTGGTTTTCTAGCTTTTTTTGAAGGTATCAGTGACCAACAAAAGCATATCTGTATTCCCAGTCATGTGAATAGATCAGGGCCTAATGAACGTTTTTCAATTGACTGATGTCCTTATATGAACTGCGACTCAGTAAAATCGTTGAGATTGTTGCATGTTGCGTTTATATTTTTTGTTCAGTGTATTTGTCATGAATAGACTGGTTTTACGCACAACAACTTTCTATCCAAGAAGGGACGACTCACGTTACGCAGGTTTAGGTAGCCTATATAGGACAGATGTATATTCTATATATATATATATTTTTAAAAAATCTATTGTTAACTGATAGGTATATTCTGTTGTATCTAAAATTCATTTGACAATATGCAATGTTTGAATGACCAACTTTAATTACCGAGAAAGTAATTACATTATTGCCACCAACCAGCAGTCCTAAAAGTGCAGCTTTGCGACATTGTGTATAGCTTTGTGAAATGTTAGGCTTAACCTGAGAAAAGGCCGTAAATCTCGGTCATTATTTTGAATATACATTTCTGGTCAGTGTGACCCTCGACTTTCTGCCAAAGACATATTCTTTAAACATTTTTAGTCAGTCCAATGGCCTTGCTTACAGTATTTGTGCCAAATATATATTTTTTATGTTTTTTTTCTTCCTTTATTTAACTAGGCAAGTCAGTTAAGAACAAATTATTATTTTCAATGACGGCCTAGGAACAGTGGGTTAACTGCCTGTACAGGGGCAGAACGACAGATTTGTACAGCTCTGGGGTTTGAACTTGCAACCTTCCGGTTACTAGTCCAACGCTCTAACCACTAGGCTACCCTGCCGCCCCAATATGATCAATGCAGAGATAAATAACCACTTACTCAACTCAGAAATTTGTTTCCGGTCACCAATGATTCAATATTTCAGTGGGTCATACCCACTGGGCACAGATGTCAGTTCAACGTAAAATCAACAAAACATTTCACCATGTCATTGGATTTAGATTTGTTCCCTGACTATTCCCAGGTTGATTCAATGTCATCACATTTAATTTCGGGGTTGAAATTACGTGGAAAGAATTCAACCTGTTTTTATCCAGTGGGTAGGCTATATAATTGTACATATGTAAGGCAATCGTAAAAAAAAATACTTGAGTAGATGCTGCGATAAAAAAATATCCCATGTCTCAATTTTCTCAAGGCTTAAAAATCCTTCATTAACCTATCCCCAGTGGTGTAAAGTACTTATGTAACAATACTTTAATGTACTACTTAAGTCATGTTTTTGGGTATCGGCACTTTACTATTTATATTTTTGACACATTTTACTTTTACTTCACTACATTCCTAAATAAATAATGTAATTTTTACTCCATACATTTTCCTTGACACCCAAAAGTACATTGTGAATGCTTAGCAGGACAGAGATGGTCTAATTCACACACTTATCAAGAGAACATCCCTACTCATCCCTACTGCCTCTGATCTGGTGGACTCAATAAACACAAATGCTTTGTTTGTAAATGATGTCTGAGTGTTGGAATGTGCCTCTGGCTATCCGTAATTTAAAAAATATATATATAATAATTGTGCCTACTGGTTTGCTTTTTATACTTAAGTATATTTTAGTAATTACATTTACTTTTGATACTTAAGTATATTTAAAACCAAATACTTTTAGACTTTTACTCAAATAGTATTTTACTGGGTGACTTTCACTTTTACTTGAGTCATTTTCTAGTAAGGTATCTTTACTTATACTCAAGTATGACAATTGGGTACTTTTGCCTGTCTCCTCCCCTTCCCCAACACTGATTGAAGTGGATTTAACAAGTGACATCAATAAGGGATCACAGCTTTCACCTGGTCAGTCTATGTCATGGAAAGAGCAGGTGTTCTTAATGTTTTGTATACTCAGTGCATACCCTTACATATGTAGATACTAAAATAATCTGCATGTTCTACCTTATAACAATAATCATTTGTGCCATTTGAGTTTGGTTCAGTGGGTATTGAGGGAACATAGGTTTGAGGGGACATAGGTATGAGGGAACATAGGGCTGAGGGAACATAGGGCTGAGGGAACATAGGGCTGAGGGAACATAGGGCTGAGGGAACATAGGGCTGAGGGAACATAGGGCTGAGGGGACATAGTGCTGAGGGGACATAGGGCTGAGGGGACATAGGGCTGAGGGAACATAGGGCTGAGAGGACATAGGGCTGAGAGGACATAGGGCTGAGGGGACATAGGGCTGAGGGGACATAGGGCTGAGGGGACATAGGGCTGAGAGGACATAGGGCTGAGGGGACATAGTGCTGAGGGGACATAGGGCTGAGGGGACATAGGGCTGAGGGAACATAGGGCTGAGGGAACATAGGGCTGAGAAGACATAGGGCTGAGGGGACATAGGGCTGAGGGGACATAGGGCTGAGGGAACATAGGGCTGAGAGAACAAAAGTGTGGACCCCACCTATATTAATATGCAGCTTTCTCGATAAATACCAAGTTGTATCTCCTGTCCACTGGAGCACAGTGTGTTAAGATACTTACAAATGATTCTTACAAATTTTCATTACGGTAGGTGTTGACCAAGAACACTCTGTATGTTCTTACTCTCTGACCCCCCCCTCTCTCATTCTCTCTCCCTCCTTCCCTCTCTCTCCCTCCTTCGCAGATGACTGGATCTTATTTACTGGCATGACTAGAGCACTCCAGCAAAGCCAGGGCGATGATATAATACCGTCAGCCACCTACAATCACAAATTATATGCAAATGCAGCAATGAAGAGGTCACAAAGGTCCAACAAAGTCACCTCTTTTCTCCCCCCCCTCTGCTTATCCCTTCATATTTAACAGTTCCCTTAAAACCCTGTCCAGTTTCGCTCACTCTCTTTCCCCCACCCTCCCCCTCTTCACGCTCAGCGCCTTTTCTCTTGGCTCCCTGACCGTCCCCCATTCCCTTCCCTCTCTCCTCTCCTCTCGACTGCAATGGAATGGTAAAGAGGGGAGTACAGCATGCCCAGTCGAGCCCCCACAGTGATGCCATGCCATCTGCAGACCTGGCACAATGCGCCCGTGGCTCTCATACAACCACGCAACCCCTGAACGGCCAACATACGAACCAAGGGAAAAAAAACATTCTTTCTTTTCACCCTCACTTTCCTCTCTCCCCCTCTCTCCCCCTCTTCCTTCCCCATATAATTCACCCTTTCTTTCCCTTCTCCTTTTCCTCCTCCCCATATACTTTCTCCTCCTCTTCTTCTCCCATATACCTCACACCCCTCATTCTTCCTCTTCCTCTCCCCCTTCAACACCTCCTCTTCCTCCTCCATACACATCCTCCTCTCCATCTCCTCCTCTAGTGACGTTATTGGCAGTGGGTGAAAGGGAGGAGTTTTGCTGCTCCACTCTGGTTTTATAGTAGGGGGCTGACTGGACTGTATAGTAGGCTAGGCCCCATGATAGATAGTACCCCCTCGGCAGCATTATATGAGGACTAAGTCTATATCCTCGATGGCACCCTATTCCCTATATAGTGAATAGGGTGCCAATTTGGGGCACAGCCTCTGACAGTATTATACCCCCCCCCCCTTCTGGAATGAGATTAAGATTAGAGAGTGGTGGCACTGGGAGCCAAATGGAACTTCCAGTAAATTGACTTGATTATCTGATTCCAGGCAGCGTTCTCATTCTGAGACTCGTGGGTTGTCTATTTCTTGTCCAGGGAGAGATGGATGCGACCCTCATTCAAGTCTTGTTACTATGGGGGCCTAGAATTGCAAAGTCAAGGGTCACAAGTTCATAGATCGCCTCAATGTAATAGTCCTGGGAGGAAATGGATGTGGTGAGAAATATGGACCCTTAACATCAGATACGGATACACACAAGCATGCGGACACACAGGCACGCACGCACGCGCGCACACGCACACACACAGGCCAGTGATGGAGCTAATGGAGATTGTGTTGATACATGAGCATTCTAGGAGCCTGATAGATTAGTGTAAACATACCGCAGCAAAATGTTAATGGACATCGATGAAATAACACACAGCCTAAACCTTCTAAAGTGTCCATCATGCCCCCGTCGCAGCTCTTTGGCTTAATGCATTGTGTCTAAAAGAAAGCCAGTCTCCTGAAAGGGCTATGGGTGGATCTGCTGCAGAGTGGTAGAGCTCACACACACATACACACACATACACACACACACACGTGGGTGGAAGTTGCTGGATCATCATGGCAGTGAGAAGAGCATTTGAGAACAGTGTATAAAATGTGTTGGGTGTTACGAAACACCGTGATGGGTGTATAAAAGGAGTTGGGTGTTACGAAACACTGTGATGGATGAATAAAAGGTGTTGGGTGTTACGAAACATTGTGATGGGTGAATAAAAGGTGTTGGGTGTTACGAAACATTGTGATGGGTGAATAAAAGGTGTTGGGTGTTACGGAACACCGTGATGGATGAATAAAAGGTGTTGGGCGTTACGAAACATTGTGATGGGTGAATAAAAGGTGTTGGGTGTTACGAAACATCCTGATGGGTGAATAAAAGGTGTTGGGTGTTACGAAACATCCTGATGGGTGAATAAAAGGTGTTGGGTGTTACGAAACATCCTGATGGGTGAATAAAAGGTGTTGGGTGTTACGAAACATCCTGATGGGTGAATAAAAGGTGTTGGGTGTTACGAAACATCCTGATGGGTGAATAAACGGTGTTGGGTGTTACGAAACACCGTGATGGGTGAATAAAAGGTGTTGGGTGTTACGAAACACCGTGATGGGTGAATAAAAGGTGTTGGGTGTTACGAAAAATCCTGATGGGTGAATAAAAGATGTTGGGTGTTACGAAACATCCTAATGGGTGAATAAAAGGTGTTGGGTGTTACGAAACACCGTGATGGGTGAATAAAAGGTGTTGGGTGTTACGAAACATCCTGATGGGTGTATAAAAGGTGTTGGGTGTTACGAAACATGCTGATGGGTGAATAAAAGGTGTTGGGTGTTACGAAACACCGTGATGGGCGAATAAAAGGTGTTACGAAACATCCTGATGGGTGTATAAAAGGTGTTGGGTGTTACGAAACATCCTGATGGGTGAACAAAAGGTGTTAGGTGTTACGAAACATCCTGATGGGTGAACAAAAGGTATTGGGTGTTACGAAACACCGTGATGGGTGAATAAAAGGTGTTGGGTGTTACGAAACATCCTGATGGGTGAACAAACAGTGTTAGGTGTTACAAAACATCCTGATGGGTGAATAAAAGGTGTTAGGTGTTACAAAACATCTTGATGGGTGAACAAAATGTGTTAGGTGTTACAAAACATCCTGATGGGTGAACAAAAGGTGTTAGGTGTTACGAAATAAGCGATTCCTCTCTCAAAACGTGTTTGCCGCAGGTTCTACCCAAGGCTGTGACTCATGACTCACGCGCCAATTAAGCCACTCGCAGGGAACAAAGGAATAATTGAGTCAGAAATCAGAGGAAACCGGACAAGGAAAAGATGGTTCAATCTCCCTCACAAAAGGAGTTTGGGACCTGACTAATTGTTTTACATATATGTCTGTGCACTACAGAAGATCTCTCTTCACCTGAATAAGCCATCTGAATAAGCCAGCAGCGTACCCCCCTGCATCCCACTGCTAGCTTGCTTCTGAAGCTAAGTAGCATTGGTTCCAGTCAGTCACTGGATGGGAGACCAGGTGCTGCTGGAAATGGTGTTGGAGGGCCAGTAGGAGGCACTCTTTCCTCTGGTCTACCCCAAAAAATATCCCAATGCCCCAGGGCAGTGATTGGGGACATTTCCCTGTGTAGGGTGTGGTCTTTCGGATGGGATGTTATACGGCTGTCCTGACTCTCCGTGGTCACTAAAGATCCCATGGCACTTATTGTATGAGAAGGGGTGGTGTCCTGTTTAAATTCCCAATCTCTACCTTCATACCATCACTTACACCTAATCATCCCCGGGGTAACAATTAGCTCATTCCTCCTCTCCATTGTAACTATTCCCCAGGTTGTTGGTGTAAAGGGAGAATGTGTTCTCAGTCAACTTACCTGGTTACATTTTTTTTTTAAAGGTGCATTTTCTAATAACGCATCAACTGCTTCCTGCTGTGTACATATTCTCCCTCCCCAGTGAGCATAAGACGCTGAAAAGACGTACTCGCGATGCCTTTTCAACGTCTTTTGCTCATAGGGTCTCCATTTTGGGAAGTGCTTCGAGTGCCGTGTATAAAAAAGAAGAGTGTAAAAAAAAACGTTTGTATATTTGCTGTTGTCACATGTATCCGTGAGCACAGCATGTGGTGTGGGTGGGTGGGTGGGCTGCCTGCAGAACACGATTCATCCCAAAAAGCATCAACCTGCGTGGCTTGCGGTCTCCCTCTGGCCAACATGTTGCAGCGCCATTTCCCAGAGTGGCTACAGACAGGCTGCCTTGGTGTAACCCACTCAGATACAGTCCCACAGCCCCATGGGGAAACAGAATTGTGTCTCTTTTAGGACAATGGCAAATAGGCCATTCATCTCAATGGACCTCTCTCAGACAGAACCTGGTAACAACACTAGGCACAAACCTCCATCTTCCTGTTTCCCACCCTCTCTCTCTCGATTCTCTCTCTCTTCTCTGGTGTTTTTTTTTCTCCCCTTCTTCCAAACCACCATTACAGCCAAATGCAGGTCTTTATTACTTGTGTCATTCGCTCACAGTTTCCTCCTCTGTCTCTTTCCATCATTTACTTGTCTCCTTTGATGTCGGCTTCTCTCCTATCTCTTGTCTTGAATCTCAGTCTCCAAACACAATCCCTGTCTGTGGCATGCTGACGGCAAAATCGCTGCACGTAAGTGAAAACCTCTGGTGCCGTGACGAGACACACAATGGGAAGGCAAAGCCTGTCCTTGTCACGACAAAGTCAAGCACGCACGCCATAAGCTCGCACATCCCTACTCAAAAAGAACAGACATAACACACAGCAATGTCAGTATGGGCACTGTGAGAATGGCAGGGTGAGAAGCAATCTGTGTACCCCCCCCCCCCCCACCTTCCTCCATATCAGATACCCCCTTGGTTAGCTGCTGTTCTTCAGAGCTGCGATTGCTGAGACAAACAGAATCACGCGTGCACGCGCACAGACGAGCTGGAGGTGAGGCTGTTCGCTCTGTTGCACCTGTATCATGCGTCAGAGACGAAGACAGTTGGCCAATCAAAACACTGCCTCACTCAACACCACAGGGGCCACCTTCTGTCCAGCAGGACTCTGGGTGACCAGACTGTCGGTAGGGTGGAAAGGTCTCGTCTTGTGAAATATGTACGCAATGTACATGTATTTCTATTCATTCTTAAATCAAATAGAAATAATCACAAATACATGATCTGAAAAACGCACACCACTGAGAGGATGTGGGCTATGACCAATATGCATTATCACTGCTGTTACTGTGAACCGTGTTATTGTGAGAATTGAGAGCAGAATGAGGTGACGGACACGAGAATAACAACAGGGAAGGGCCCAGAGTCTGCCTCGCTTTCCCTCTTCCTTTTCTCTTTCTTCCTCACTTCTCTCTCTCTCTCTCTCCCTCGCTCTTTTACTCTCCCTCTCTTTCCACCCCCTTACCTCCTTCTCCATTTCTCCTGCACGCCAGGGCCCAGACAGAGGGCCATCAGACGGGGGGCAGAGAGAGTCGACCTTCAGCCTGTCACACCAGCTGAGCCCAGGACCCAGCGGAGCCGGGACAGAGAGACACAGCCTAGCACCACAGCAACCCATCCCGCCTTTAAACCATTCTATGTTTTCATGTTAACTGTTTTTTCTTGTACGGAAAATGGCACCGCTGAATCAAGAGATTCCTCTGAGTAATAGGGGGCTGAATCTCCATAGATATGGTCAACAAAATGTATAAGACAGGCACCGTAAAAGAGATCATGGCATATCACTCACCAAATAGATTTCACAATGCAATAAGGGAACATCTTAGCCATGCTCTTATGTGGACGGACTACTGTCGCAGTGGTAGACAATGTTTAATACGGTCATCATTTGACCCACTGACACATCTAATCCCCTATAGGCCAACTCACATCTGCCAGACAGACTACTGTATCTGTTTGAATCAAATCTCGTCTGTTTCATAGATTATCTGCCAGGAGACCATCTCTTACGCTCACATCTGTTGAACAGACAATCCTATTTCTTACTCAAAGAATTACCAGAAACAAATACCTGTAAGCTCAGCTTTACTCAAATCTCCTTGTTAGAGAGATATTATGTTTATCCGAGTACGATATCAGTTTATCTTTTCTAATTACATTACACATACAGAGCCTGTTTAACTGACACTTGTGCTTGGTTTGATAGACCGATTAAACTTGATGACCAGACATGACGATGCTGACCAGAAAGGACTCCTAATATTGTCAAGTACTCTTACCTAGACAAATTGTTGTAGGTTGCAATTCATTGGCTGCGTTTACACAGGCAGCCCAATTCCGATATTTTTTTCTCACTAATTGGTCCTTTGACGGATCAGATCGGCTCTTTCATCAATAATTGGGTAAAATATCAGAATTGGGCTGCCTGTGTAAACGCAGCCGTAGTGGCGTATTACTTGTATGTGTGAAGTCATTCAAGGATCCATGTAGACGGATTTCACCTGTAAACTGGGACAGTCCACGCCATGTTTTTCCCACCTCAGAGCATGTGAACTGTTTTTGCAACAACACAGCTGCACTGTGGGAGAGACATCATGTGTTGGATGATATGGCTCCATATTAACCCCCAGGCTCCCACTGTGTGTATTTGTGTCCCTTTTCCACAGGATGTACACTCCTGTTAATACAGCCTGTTCCACTGACTACATTAACAGTTGATCAACATCCAATCACTGGTTTCCCCCCAGGGCTATCAAAGGAATTAACTGGGGGGAGAAGGTTTTGAATCAATAGAAGCAAAAATAAACTTGAATGGAGCACAACAAAGAGAGACAGACAGTGGGGGGGGGGGGACCTTGATAAGAATCACAGGAGGAAGACATGGCTGGAGGAAAAAACGAGTCTAGCACACAAATGATAAGATATTATAATTAACCCCTGTGCCAGTTACTAATAAAGGAATCATTAATCAGTGCACAGAAAAATGTAATTTTCCTGTGTTCATATATATATATATATATATATATATATATATATATATAGATATATTTCCACACTGTTGGAATAATACTGTGAAATTGTGAAATGATAATGCCCTTTTAGTATAAGACCTGTTCGAAAAGACTGACTGAAATTTCAGCCTGTTTTTGTGGGATGGAGTTTTGACCTGCCTAGTGACATCCCCAGGTGGTAAATTAGTTAATAGACCAATAAGAAAGACCGAGATTTGGCGCTGTCCATTGTCAAAAGCGCAAACTATTAATGTATTATTAAGCCAAATCTGATTAATTTATGCCCATACAGGCTTGACAGCAGCGGAAATTATGCTTGACACTGGCTAATTGTCTAAACTCGTTCCTTCCTAACCCCGTGATCCGAAACGAACAATGGCAGCCGTGGTTCAATCTCAGAAAACGGGCTTTCCAGGCTCAAGCCCCTCAAGAGCCGGGGTCTCCTCCGTTGCGTGGCCGCGCGATGCCGAGCAAAAAACACCGACGAGGCTAGCTACTCACCTGTCAGGCTGTCGTAGCATTCGATCTCCGTGATCTCCACAGTTCTCCGCTGCTCCTCCGTCAGTTTGACCGCGGCTTGGCTCAGGAGGTTGACCTCGGAGCCCGTGGTTCCATCCACTAAATGCACCCCTTTCAGCTGCAGCAGAGCCCGGTGGTACTTCCCTATCGCTTCCCGAAATTTCTTCTCCTTGTAGCAACGGTGGCCCTCCACCTTGAAGTCAATGGCTTTCTGTATGTTTGCCTCCATCTCCATTTGTGCCGAGCCGGCACGACACCCTCCTCCACCACCTCCAACACCGACGTCTCCCGCGGCCGCCGCCAGGCTCCGGCCCCCCGCCTCAGGGTAGCTCTTCAGGCTCTTTAGGGAGTGCTGCTTGGCTTCCATCTCTCTCAGTGGGTGCGACTGGACCGGGCCATGCTGTTCCGATGTGAATGTCTATTTTCTCGGAGAGAACTGGAGCAGCTTGCTGTGCATAAAGAACGCCTGACACGGGCAGGCAACAACTCGAAAGGTGAGAGCGAAATAATTTAGAGAGAGAGGCTGTGTAAAAAACCTAACATGTACAGCGCAAATAGGCTATATGCTATCAAAACAGCAAACCCAAATTCAGACTACTGTAAATTGTATTGTATATAAAAAATCACAAATAATTGGCTTGGATTCCTGAATTGCAAAACACTCTTCTTCTATCTACTTCGTAGCTCCTCTGACCATCCCGCGAGAGGATACCTCGATTGTATGTTTGTGCTCCAGTCCCCAGCACGCGCCGCTTCAGCACCACAGACAGCGAGCGCAGGATCGCGCGTGGTGAATTGTGGGAAAGAGAGGAGTAGTGCAGTGTTCCTGCACCACGAGCGCACTTCAGTCTGTGAGCGTTCGCTCAAGAGCCACGGTGTATTTGTATAAAGAAACTGAAAATAAAACTGAAAATAAAAACTAAAAAAGCACCCCAACATTTATAACCCGGAGATGAAATGACTATGTATGGAATATGTCCCAGGCTAAATCTATTCTACAAATCTATGGTTTTAAAATCTGTAATCAACAACATGATTGTAGTAGGCCTATGCCCTCTGGCTCTGATCCAAATGGCAAGATATGTCAATTGCGCAAATGAAATCAATGAAATCCATATACACTATACATACAAAAGTATGTGGACACCCCTTCAAATTAGTGGATCTGTCTATTTCGGCCACACCCCTTGCTGACAGGTGTATAAAATCGAGCACGCCGCCATGCAATCTCCATAGACAAACATTTTCAGAAGGAGGACCTTACTGAAGAGCTCAGGGACTTTCAATGGGGCACCGTCATAAGATGCCCCGGTTAACTGTAAATGCTGTTATTTTGAAATGGAAACTTCTAGGAGAAACAACGGCTCAACTGCAAAGTGGTATGCCACACAAGCTCATAGTACGGGTGCTGAAGCGCTTGGTGAGTACTGAAGCGTCGAGTGCTGAAGCGCTTGGTGAGTAAAAATCATCTGTTCTCGGTTGCAACACTCACTACCGAGTCCCAAACTGCCTCTGGAAGCAAAGTCAGCACGAGAACAGTTCGTCGGGAGCTTCATGAATTGCTTTCCATGGCAGAGCAGCCGCAAACATGTCCAGGATCAACATCTGCAATGCCAAGCGTCGGCTGGAGTGCTGTAAAGCTCGCCACCATTGGACTCTGGAGCAGCGGATGTTCTCTGGAGTGATGAATCACGGGATCACCATCTAGCAGACCGAAAGACGAATCTATGTTTGGTGGATACCAGGAGAACGCTACTTGCTCAAATGCATAGAGCCAACTGTAAAGTTTGGTGGAGGAGAAATAATGGTCTGGGGCTGTTTTTTATGGTTCAGGCTAGACCCCTTAGTTCCAGGGAAGAAAAAAAATCTTAACGCTACAGCATACAATGACATGCTATATGATTCAGTGCTTCCATCTTTGTGGCAACAGTTTGGGGAAGGCCCTTTCCTGTTTCAGCATGACAATGCCCCCCATGCACAAAACGAGGTTCATGTAGAAAATATTTTGTTGAGATCGCTGTGGAAGAACTTGACTGTCCTGCACAGAGCCCTAACCACAACCCCATCGAACACCTTTGGGATGAATTGGAACGCCGACTGCGAGCCAGGCCTAATCGCCCAACGTCACAAATGCTCTTGTGGCTGAATGCAAGCAAGTCCCCACAGCAATGTTCCAACATCAAGTGGAAACCCTTCCCAGAAGAGTGGGAAGGGTTTCAGTTATAGCAGCAAAGGGGGGGACCAACTCCATATTAAAGGCCATGTTTTTGGAATGAGATGTTCGACGAGCAGGTGTCCACATACTTTTGGTCATGTAGTGTACCTTCCTAGGCTAACTTAGTGGCACCATGCCACTCTTCTGTTATTTGTCTCCCGAAGAGTGTGATAGGTAGCAGGATGAGAGCGACGTCAAGGTGAAATTGTGTCAATGTCAATGATTTGTGACCCAATTCCATTGGAACCCAAAAAATACCAGCGTTGTGCCCTTTTGTATAGCCTAGCCTACATTAATTCCACAGGAGACTAACCTATACTGGTATAGAATCCATAGTTGTTGTTCGGCCACACTCATCTATTATGAATGTACTGTGCCCATGTTCACGTTAATGGCCAGCATCACCTGCTGTGGGACTGTGCTGGTTACTAAGCAGCTAGGACCCAGAGGACTTCCCCTCTGGCAAAGCAGCTGTGTCCCCTCTCGTCCCAAAAGATCACTGGCATGCAATTACAACCAATCACTTCTCCCTTCTCTACAGTGAGAGCTGATGAGTGGTGAGGACTCCGGTGCAAAATGTGTTTTTTTTTCTAGCCTGGGTACCAGTCGATTTGAGTTATTGTTCCACTCCTTGTCATGCTAAACATGACATGGAGTACAAGGAGTGGAATGTTAGCAAAATAGGTTTTGTATTTCAGGCTAGGTGGGTGCTACAAATCAGAGGTGAAAGTAGTGACTTTTGTGTTTATTATGGATCCTCATTAGCTCTTCCTGGGGTCCGGCAAAATTAAGGCAGCTATATTTAAAAAACATTACAGTACATTCAATACAGAACTCACAACACACTGTGTACCCTCAGGCCCATACTTCCCTACCACATTTCGACAACGCAAAATCCATGTGTATGTGTGTGTATAGTGCGTATGTTATCTTGCGTTTGTATGCATGTCTGTTTGTATTACTTCACAGTCCCCGCTGTTCCATAAGGTGTATTTTTACCCGCTTTTTAAATCTGATTCTACTGCTGCCTCAGTTACCTGATGTGGAATAGAGTTCCATGTAGTCATTGCTCTATGTAGTACTGTGCACCTCCCATAGTCTGTTCTGGACTTGGGGATTGTGAAGAGACCCCAGGTGGCATGTCTTGTGGGGTATGTATGGGTGTCTGAGCTGTGTGCTAGTATTTTAAAGCAGACAGCTCGGTACCTTCAGCTTGTCAACACCTCTTACAAAAACAAGTAATAAGTCAATCTCTCTTCCACTTTGAGCCAGGAGAGATTGACATGCATGTCATTAATGTTAGCTCTCCGTATGCCTTTAAGTGCCAGCCTTGCTGCCCTGTTCTGAGCCAACTGAAAATTTCCCCAAGTCCCTCTTTGTGGCACCTGACCACACTACTGAACAGTAGTCCAGGTGAGACAAAACCAGGACCTGTAGGACCTGCCTTGTTGATAGTGTTGTTAAGGCAGCAAAGCAGCACTTTATGGACAGACTTCTCCCCATCTTAGCTAGTGTTGTATCAATATGTTTTGACCAGGACAGTTTACAATCAAAGATTACTCCAAGCAGTTTAGTCACCTCAACTTGCTCAATTTCCACATGATTCATTAAGAGATGTAGTTGAGGTTAAGTGAATGATATTTGTTCCAAATATAATGCTTTTAGTTTTGGAAATAACTTAACTTATTTGTTCAGTGTTTCATTAATTTCAGTTACGTGTAGTGTTGAATCATCCGCATATATTCAGTGCCTTGCAAAAGTATTCACCTCCTTGGCGTTTTCCTATTTTGATGCATTACAACCTGTAATTTCATTGGATGTATTTGGATTTCATGTAATGGATATACACAAAAGTCAAAAATTGGTGAAGTGAAATGAAAAAAAGATATATATCTATATATATACATATACACATACAGTGGGGCAAAAAAGTATTGTCAGCCACCAATTGTGCAAGTTCTCCCACCTAAAAAGATGAGAGAGGCCTGTAATTTTCATCATAGGTACACTTCATCTATGACAGACAAAATGAGAAGAAAAGAAAAATCCAGAAAATCACATTGTAGGATTTTTAATGAATTTATTTGCAAATTATGGTGGAAAATAAGTATTTGGTCACCTACAAACAAGCAAGATTTCTGTCTCTCACAGACCTGTAACTTCTTCTTTAAGAGGCTCCTCTGTCCTCCACTCGTTACCTGTATTAATGGCACCTGTTTGAACTTGCTATCAGTATAAAAGACACCTGTCCACAACCTCAAACAGTCACACTCCAAACTCCAAGACCAAATAGCTGTCAAAGGACACCAGAAACAAAATTGTAGACCTGCACCAGGCTGGGAAGACTGCAACTGCAATAGGTAAGCAGCTTGGTTTGAAGAAATCAACTGTGGGAGCAATTATTAGGAAATGGAAGACATACAAGAGCACTGATAATCTCCCTCAATCTGGGGCTCCATGCAAGATCTCACCCTGTGGGGTCAAAATCATCACAAGAACGGTGAGCAAAAATCCTAGAACCACACGGGGGGGACCTAGTGAATGACCTGCAGAGAGCTGGGACCAAAGTAACAAAGCCTACCACCAGTAACACACTACGGCGCCAGGGACTCAAATCCTGCATTGCCAGACGTGTCCCCCTGCTTAAGCCAGTACATGTCCAGGCCCGTCTGAAGTTTGCTAGAGAGCATTTGGATGATCCAGAAGAAGATTGGGAGAATGTCATATGGTCAGATGAAACCAAAATATAACCTTTTGGTAAAAACTCAACTCGTCGTGTTTGGAGGACAAAGAATCATGAGTTGCATCCAAAGAACACCATACCTACTGTGAAGCATGGGGGTGGAAACATCATGCTTTGGGGCTGTTTTTCTGCAAAGGGACCAGGACGACTGATCCGTGGAAAGGAAAGAATGAATGGGGCCATGTATCGTGAGATTTTGAGTGAAAACCTGAAGATGAAACGTGGCTGGGTCTTTCAGCATGACAATGATCCCAAACACACCGCCCGGGCAACGAAGGAGTGGCTTCGTAAGAAGCATTTCAAGGTCCTGGAGTGGCCCAGCCTGTCTCCAGATCTCAACCCCATAAGAAAATCTTTGGAGGGAGTTGAAAGTCTGTGTTGCCCAGCAACAGCACCAAAACATCACTGCTCTAGAGGAGATCTGCATGGAGGAATGGGCCAAAATACCAGCAACAGTGTGTGAAAATCTTGTGAAGACTTACAGAAAACGTTTGACCTCTGTCATTGCCAACAAAGGGTATATAACAAAGTATTGAGATAAACTTTTGTTATTGACCAATGTGATTTTCAGGATTTTTTTTCTCATTTTGTCTGTCATAGTTGAAGTGTACCTATGAAAATTACAGGTCTCTCATCTTTTTAAGTAGGGGGAACTTGCACAATTGGTGGATGACAACTTTTTTGCCCCACTGTATATACACACATCCATTCTGTAAGGCCCCAGAGTCTGCAACACCACTAAGCAAGGGACACCACCAAGGAAGCAGTACTATGAAGACCAAGGAGCTCTCCAAACAGGTCAGGGACAAAGTTGTGGAGAAGTACTGATCAGGGTTGGGCTATAAAAAAAAAATCCGAAACGTTGCACATCCCACGGAGCACCATTAAATCCATTACTTAAAAATGGAAAGAATATGGCACCACAACAAACCTGCAAAGAGAGGGCCACTCACCAAAACTCACAGACCAGGCAAGGAGGGCATTCATCAGAGGCAACAAACAGACCAAAGATAACCCCGAAGGAGCTGCAACGCTCCACAGCGGAGATTGGAGTATCTGTCCATAGGACCACTTTAAGCCGTACACTCCACAGAGCTGGGCTTTACCGAAGAGTTGAGCTTTTTGGCCATCAAGGAAAACACTATGTCTGGTGCAAACTCAACACCTCCCATCACCCCAAGAAAACCATCCCCACAGTGAAGCACTGTCACCATGGCGGCAGCATCATGCTGTGGTGATGTTTTTCATCAGCAGGGACTGGGAAACTGGTCAGAATTGAAGGAATGTTGAATGGCGCTAAATACAGGGTAATTCTTGAGGGAATCCTGTTCCAGTCTTCCAGAGATTTGAGACTGGGATGGAGTTTCACCTTCCAGCAGGACAATGACCCTAAGCATACTGCTGAAGCAACACTTGAGTGGTTTAAGGGGAAACATTTAAATATCTTGGAATGGCCGAGTCAAAGCCCAGACCTCCATCCAATTGAGAATATGTGGTATGACTTAAATATTTCTGTACACCAGCAGAACCCATCCAACTTGAAGGAGCTGGAGCAGTTTTGTCTTGAATGGGCAAAATTCCCAGTGGCTAGATGCGCCAAGCTTATAGAGACATACCCCAAGAGACTTGCAGCTGTAATTGCTGCAAAAGGTGACTCACCAAAGTACTGACTTTGGGGGGGGTGAATAGTTACACTCAAGTCTCATTATCCTTGTTCCACAAGAACAAATATTTTGCATCTTCAAAGTGGTAGGCATGTTGTGTAAATCAAATGATACAACCCCCCCAAAAAAAAATCTATTTCATTTCCAGGTTGTAAGGCAACAAAATAGGAAAAATGTCAAGGGGGGGTGAATACTTTCACAAGTCACTGTAAACACACGGGCCTTACTCAAAGCTAGTGGCATGTCGTTAGTAAAGATTGAAAAAAGCAACGGGCCTATACAACTACGCTGGGGAATTCCTGCTTTTACCTGGATTATGTTTGAGAGGCTTCCATTAAAGAACACTCTCTATGTTCTGTTAGACAAGTAACTCTTTATCCACACTATAGCAGGGGGTGTAAAGCCAATACACGTACGTATTTCCAGCAGCAGACTATGATCGATAATGTCAAAAGCTGCACTGAAGTCGAAAAAGACACCGCCACACAAAGTGAAGGTCTATGACAATTCACTCTCTTCCATGTATTCTCTGTCTGAAACAATGAGTAGGAGAAGAGTGGACAGGCTGTCACACTCGCACCATCCCTCTCGGTCGGTCACTGTCAAAGCCTGGTTCGTGGTACCAGCTGTGCTTCTGCCTGATTTTGTCTCTTGTTTCTGTGTGAGGGGGAGGTTGGGGGCTAAGACACCCATCCCCAGGGCGGTAATACTGACAACATGAAGAGCTCACTGACTCACCCCCCTAACACACACACACAACACTCCCAGACAAACATACACCACTCCTTCAGACAACATATTATTGAACTCATCAATAGATAAATGATCAGCTCAGTGTCTATTCCCCCAAGAAGCCAAATATTGACTGTGGTCTCTCAGTTGCAATTTCAATGACAGGGTCTCTCATTAAAAGAGCATGGTCAAAGGACAAAAGCACACTGTTGGACTGGAGGACGGGACGGCTTCTTGAAGTAGCTGGCTCAAAGAGGGAGGGAAAATAAATCAGGCAAGATTTTTTCCACCATTTTCTTGTTTATGTTCAAGATCACTTTCTCAAGGCATTGTAATGTTCCATTACATCTTAAAACCTTGGATGTTATTTTTTTTTCTCGTCATGATTTTCTAAATCTACACTGCTCAAAGAAATAAAGGGAACACTAAAATAACACATACTAGATCTGAATGAATGAAATGTTCTTATTAAATACTTTTTTCTTTACATAGTTGAATGTGCTGACAACAAAATCACAAAAATTATCAATGGAAATCAAATTTATCAACCCATGGAGGTCTGGATTTGGAGTCACACTCAAAATTAAAGTGTAAAACCACACTACAGGCTGATCCAACTTTGATGTAATGTCCTTAAAACAAGTCAAAATGAGGCTCAGTAGTGTGTGTGGCCTCCACGTGCCTGTATGAATGACCTCCCTACAACGCCTGGGCATGCTCCTGATGAGGTGGCGGATGGTCTTCTGAGGGATCTCCTCCCAGACCTGGACTAAAGCATCTGCCAACTCCTGGACAGTCTGTGGTGCAACATGGCGTTGGTGGATGGAGCGAGACATGATTTCACAGATGTGCTCAATTGGATTCAGGTCTGGGGAACGGGCGGGCCAGTCCATAGCATCAATGCCTTCCTCTTGCAGGAACTGCTGACACACTCCAGCCACATGAGGTCTAGCATTGTCTTGCATTAGGATGAACCCAGGGCCAACCACACCAGCATATGTTCTCACAAGGGGTCTGAGGATCTCATCTCGGTACCTAATGGCAGTCAGGCTACCTCTGGCGAGCACATGGAGGGCTGTGCGGCCCCACAAAGAAATGCCACCCCACACCATGACTGACCCACCCCCAAACCGGTCATGCTGGAAAATGTTGCAGGCAGCAGAATGTTCTCCACGGCGTCTCCAGACTGTCATGTCTGTCACGTGCTCAGTGTGAACCTGCTTTCATCTGTGAAGAGCACAGGGCGCCAGTGGCGAATTTGCCAATCTTGGTGTTCTCTTGCAAATGCCAAACGTCCTGCACGGTGTTGGGCTGTAAGCACAACCCCCATCTGTGGACGTCGGGCCCTCGTGGAGTCTGTTTCTGACCGTTTGAGCAGACACATGCACATTTGTGGCCTGCTGGAGGTCATTTTGCAGGGCTCTGGCAGTGCTCCTCCTTGCACAAAGGCAGAGGTAGCGGTCCTGCTGCTGGGTTGTTGCCCTCCTACGGCCTCCTCCACGTCTCCTGATGTACTGGCCTGTCTCCTGGTTGCGCCTCCATGCTCTGGACACTACGCTGACAGACACAGCAAACCTTCTTGCCACATCTCGCATTGATGTGCCATCCTGGATGAGCTGCACTACCTGAGCCACTTGTGTGGGTTGTAGACTCCGTCTCATACTACCACTTGAGTGAAAGCACCGCCAGCATTCAAAAGTGACCAAAACATCAGCCAGGAAACATAGGACCTGAAAAGTGGTCTGTGGTCACCACCTGCAGAACCACTCCTTTATTGGGGGTGTCTTGCTAAATGCCTATAATTTCCACCTGTTGTCTATTCCATTTGCACAACAGCATGTGAAATGTACTGTCAATCAGTGTTGCTTCCTAAGTGGACAGTTTGATTTCACAGAAGTGTGATTGACTTGGAGTTACATTGTGTTGTTTAAGTGTTCCCTTTATTTTTTTGAGCAGTGTATATACAGTATAGCAAAGTTCTGGTGAAGTTCAATAAAAACATTTTTTTTTTAAAGATAGAAAGTTGGGTGAACACCTCTTAAGTATTGTATCAATATCAAGGGGACATTTACATATCAGTTCCTGTACCATGCGGAATAATGGCAAACCATGGTGTTATTCAGGAAAGCACAACATTACACAACATGTATACTGAGCAAAAATATAAACAACTTGTGTTGGTTCCATGTTTCAGTAATGTTGCATACACAAACATATTATTTCTCTCAAATGTTGTGCACAAATGTGTTTCCATCCCTGTCAGTGAACATTTATCCTTTGCCAAGATCATCCATCCACCTGACAGGTGTGGCATATCAAGAAGCTGTGTAAACAGCATGATCATTACATAGGTGCACCTTGTGCTGGGGGACAATAAAAGGCCACTAAAATGTGCAGCTTTGTCACACAACACAAAGCCACAAGTGCCTCAAGTTTTTTAGAGAGAGTGCGATTGGCACGCTGACTGTAGGGATGTCCACCAGAGCTGTTGCCAGATAATCTACCATAATCTACCCCCGTTTTAGAGAATTTGGCACTACGTCCAACCGGCCTTACAAACCGCGTGTAACCATGCCAGCCCAGGATCTCTACATCTGGCATTTTCACCTGCTGGATCGTCTGAGACCAGCCACCCGGACAACTGATAAAACGGAGGAGAATTTTGGTCTGTAATAAAGCCCTTTTGTGGTGAAAAACTAATTCTGATTGGCTATGCCTGGCACCCCAGTGGGTCGGCCTATGCCCTCCCAGGCCCACCCATGGCTGCGCCCCTTCCCGGTCTTGTGAAATCCATTGATTAGGGACTAATGAATTTATATAAATTGACTAATTTCCTTATATAAACTATAACTCAGTAAAATCATTGAAATTGTTGCGTATATATTTTTGTTCAGTATAGATAGAAATGTATGGTGCAGAACTAACATGATTCTTTGTTAGTCAATAAAACTCTATACGTTACACTTCTATCTGCAATGTATTGAATAAGCCCTGGGAAAAAAACTCACAATAACATCTACATACAGGTCAATGGTGGGTGACTTCCTATTCTGTGAACAGACAACTCTGAATATCTTGGCTTTCAAGCGGATCGTTGTACACAACCAGAGGTTCAATGTGGTGGTGGAGCCTTCACAGCAATACGAGTCTACACCTTTCTACAAATGCAGTTCATATAAAAATGAGGCTGATGAGATGCTCTTGCTTGTGGGTTAAGAGGTTGCTTTATGTGTTGTTTGCCTGTTGCAGTTGTTGCCTGTTGCCGGACTAGTGTTACAGCATGAACGTCTTAAGTGGACTGTACCCGGTAGTCACAGCCCGGTGGAGGTGAGTGCTGAGGTGATACGGTGAACATTACATCCGGCATTCCCACAATCCCTTTTCATCACTGAGCCAACTCCTAGAAGCAGCCCCCCGTAAGCCTAAAATACAGACCTGTTTTGTGCTAACATTCCACCTCTTGTACTCTGTGTCATATAATAAACATAGCATGACAGGGAGGGGAATGTTAGAGCAAACAGACTGGTACCCAGGCTAGCTGTCTATGTGATGTTACCAACATGTCACAATAACTAGCCTTCCGGATGGATGCAAATAATATAAAGCTAATGAAACGGTATAGGTCTAATCGTGGCCTGATATGCGTTAGGTCCTCTTGCTGCCCAGTCTCTTAAAGACATTGACTGACCCTACGTCCATCTGAGCCCCAAAACTCTCCCCTCCTCCAGCCCTGGTGCTGCTGCTGACCTTGGGGCTAGCCAGGGCCAGGCCTGGCCGGGCCTTATTTCTGGTGCTGGTCACACGGCTGTCCTGGGTGTCGGCAGGCGGTGGGGAGGCATTTGGTTTACCCAGTCTCTGAAGCACGCTGCGCTTGGCAGGGGGGAGGCCATTGGGGGAGGAAGAGGAGGAGGAGGAGGGAGAGTCAGTAGGGGGGAGTTTGATCTTCACTCCTAGGCGGCGGAGGGTGGTGGGGGCCCGCTTGGGGGCCACAGGCTCTTTCTTCTGGGAGGGAGGGAGTCGCTTTAGGACGCCAGCATACTGTAGGACCGAACCATCTCCATCACTATTATCATCCTCCTCCTCCTCCTCCGCTCCGTCTACATCAACCCTTCCTGCTGTTCCCTGCTCCTCCTCCACTCCGTCTGCTCGGCCCAGACGACTGAACACACCCGTGGCCTGGAGAGAGACGGGTCATGAGAGCAGAGAGGCCATGCCCTGACTAACACCCAACGTCACTCACATAGACACACATGTAACGTGTCAAAAGAGAGGGCTCACCTTGCTGCTGCCCGTGGTGGTATCGGCTTTGGACTCGGCTCCCAGTCGCTCAAACACAGACATCCGCTTGCTCCCTTTTTATGGGTAAGAGAGAGTTAAAAAGAGAAATATACTGTCACACACAGACATTTTAAGAGACACACACAGAAAGAGTGGGATGGTGGGTTCTAGTTAGGGATAGGGGTCATCTTTATCATGGTAAGAGATAAAGACATTTCAAGACCCATTTCCTTTAGATGCGTCAGTCCATAATGTTAGTGGGATGAGAATTAAAGGAGGTTGAATGATTAGTTTCCTTGGTTCACCCTGGCCAGAAGGTGAGGCCCTACCTTTCTTGGCCTGCTGGGCCAGGATTCGGGCGGTGCGTGCCGTGGTGCCTTTGGGCATGTTGATGATGTACTTGCCTTCCATCTCTGCAGTCACGCGGCGACGCTTCGCCGGCAGACCGTTCCCATCGTCAGCAGGCCGGCTCAGCACTGGGAAAGAGAGAGAAAGGATGGGGGGGGGGTGAAATGAGGTAGAGAAGAAAAATGGAGATGTTGTGGGAGGGAGACGGAGAGAGTCAGTGTGACATCTATGTAACATCTCATGATACAGCAGATGGAGAGAGAGAAGGCCAGTCCACACAGAGTGGAACAGGGGGTAGCTACCTGCTTTGCCACACTTCGCCTGTTTGTTCGACACGGTCACAGAGATTGCCCGGTTGTCCGGGTGATGGGCTGGTGTGGTTGGCGGTGAGTCGTGGCTCAAGGCGTTGGCAATCATACGTGTGGCTGCTGCAGAGGATTATAAACATATGGTGAGAATTCTGGCACAGAATGACTCCCGCCATTACCCAAATGGGTGATACTGCTCATTGGTAGTGGAAGGGGTGACTTATCATACAGTGTTAAATCATTCGAGAAAAACTCTACATAAAAGGCAAATCACTGGTATGACATTCATAACGGTTCATTGATTTGAATTTAAACACTCACGGGTGTTTGCAGTTCTTCTGAGTTCGGTCTGAATGCTGGACTGTCCTGAGGTTATGGCCTGTGTGGCCATTTTGCACATGTCCTGGAGAGGGGAAGAGGATGTGGGAGAGAGTCAGCACTAGACTAACTGCTGTCAAAACGGCATTAAAAACAGCAAGTCTTTTGGCAAAGCACCATCTCTCCCGCTTGAGCTATAGTGCTGCATTGGAGGAAGTGATCCCAGGATGTGCCGAAAGCTCTTTAAAATGAATGATGCAACAGGAAGTCATTGTATCTTTCAGCCCATCATTTCTCTAGACCGGTGGTCAACCAACCTGTCGATCGCAATAGACTGGTGGATCTTCAAGGCATTCCCAGTGGCTCTGAATAAGAGCATGCTATACACAAGCTGTCTCCTTACCTGTCGGTAGACCTGTTTGGCGTGTTTGAGGATGGCAATAATGTCACCGATGACAGTGATGCCCAGGTCCATCATGATCTCCTTACTGAGGTCCATCAGCATGGTCTTCTGGATCCTGCAGAGAGAGCGAGCGAGATAAAGATTTAAATCGTACTAATAAAAGAATGGATGTGATTTTCTTCTCTCGAAACTAATAGAAATTATTCATGTCTGATTACCAAATGAATAATGAATTTTATTTGTGTCAAATCGCCAACCCGTCCCTTATGTGATTAATTGACACAAACAAACATTACAATAATTCACTATGGTAATTAAATGACAATTCTTCTTCCGGTGTTCCCTGCATTGCGCATCGCATAAAGAGAAGAAGAAAGAAACGGTACAAATCAATATATAATAGTACATTACATCCCTAGAGCAGTAAAATATACATACATACATAACATATAGAGATAAATAAATACAGAAAAAAAGGAGGAAAAGGAAACAGAAGTCACTTGAATCTGGTCTGGCACAATGAGAAGATTCATATGGAAGACATGCCTATACACAATCTATATACACACACCATTAACCACATAGAAGCTAAATCCTTTTAGAAAATGTAATTATAGGTAGCCCTTTTTCTTTTTTTCCAGGCTTTATTTAAATATTCCACAAAAGGAAATACACCATGGACAAAAACCAATTTCCCCTCATCACTCAGCCACATAATTCCTTGGTATATCTGGTGTGCTTTCTGGAATAAGAGCAAGCGTATATCGTAGTAGAAAGGACAATAGAGGATAAAATGAGTTTCATTCTCTATTTCTTCAAGGTCCCAAAACTTACATAGTCTTTCTTCTTCCATTTCATCACAATACTGACCTGTTTCAATAGGCAGGGACAATATCCCTGATTTTACGTGTGCACACAGCGATCTCTTGCTTTTAGGTAGGTTATACATAATATATCTCAAACACAAATTCACCCTTATAAAAACAAAAGGTTCTCAATTTGGGTTCATGATTCCTCTCCACCAGCCATTTTTCCCCCCATATTGCATCAACAGTTGGTTAAAAATATATCTATATCCATGTCTCCCTTAACTTTAGTTTTTGTACAGACGTCCAACCTTTTTCAAGAGTCTGAACATTTCAGTTGCCCAGGCTCCCCTTATCGATAGATCCCATAGAACAACTTTACTAGCTATTCTGGCAGTTGTCATTTCCAACAGTCTATTCCAAAGTCTCACCATACATGTCTTCCATCTCACCTCATAGGGTTCCCAGCCCATATCCCTAGTTATTGCAAGTATAGGTGCAAACTCCAGCTGAATAGTCCAGAACAGGACACACGCATGTCTGATAGAGTTTGGAATACGTAGCAAAACCAATATATTTGAGTGTTATTGTTTTCCCTATAACTCCTCCAAGAGCTCTACTTGCTGAGTCGTCCAGGGCAGATGTTCCCGAATAGAACAGTAATAGGTTCATCAAGAAAAAGACCCAAAAATGTATAATTAATAGTAAACTCAAGAATGTCTTCACCAAAACAAAACTGAAAAACACTTCTCTTAGTACCTTAAATACCAATAATCAAATGAAAAGGTCAGACAATCTTTCACTTTGCGGTGAACTGTTCCCGGCCAAGGAGTTAAGATGGCATTTATTACCTGTTGTCCACAAAAGACACGGCATAGTTGACAGCTAGACCAGCAGGGATCCCAGCATCCTTGAAGAACTGGATCCACTCCGAGGTGGCTGAAAAGACAAGAGAAAACAAACACCTCAACTTTAATTGCTGAAGTGTTTACATGTACTGTGTTAACTTATAAGAGCTATATTTCAAAATGTATTCTTAAAACTTAGTTTTCAATGGCAATACTAAAAGCTATCAAACTTATTGACCTTCAAAGTTATAACTCAAAGCCATCTGATTAGGCGAGATCCATTTTCAGTGAGATCCAATGGAAAATACCAAATGTAAACCCTGGGGACAGGACAGGCTTGCTGACTGGCCAGCTGGGTGTTATTTATAAAACCATGATGGAGCTTCTTGTGGTGAGCCAAATTCCACTGGGGTTCATAGACACATTTGATATTGCCAGTGTTTCCCTCAGAACAATACTTATGCCATCAAGTAAATTACTTAATTTTACAGTATCAGGCACAATAAAATGTTTTTATTTTATTAAACTGAGTGGTCTCTGTTTAGCTAAATAGAGGGAGAAAACAGGCAGCTAAAGCCAGTCCAAACATTAGCTAAAAGGGCCCTGTTTGCAGTGTGTGGGCTACTTGTCTCTTACACATACAAATACTCGCTAACTAAACTAGTTAACCAACCGTTCTCAGTTTAGGTTTAATGTCACGATGGCCTCTACGAAACGTATGACAATTTTCACAAGGCGAACTTTCGGCAGTTGTTCTAGCGACCTACCCTCCCCTGCAGCAAGCTAACGTTAAACGTTTAGTGTGCGACTGTGGGCTAGCGAACTGGCTACAAGTTGACTTGCTAGCCAATTTAGCTAGCTAACGTTAATACGAATGAAAATGTTGGTTCGCGATAGCTATATTAGTTACAACTTCGTACCTATCAGTCAACACGGTGGCGCCAATGATAAGCTAGTAACCAGTCCCACGTATGTTCGTGGTCAAACAATGTAACTACAAACAATAATGATGCACGAGGAATTTTGAATAGCCAACCGGCTAACGTTAGCTACATTCCATTCGGCACTTGACTTGTGTCCGTACACACCATGTTAGCTAGGTAGACATACAGAGAACAGTATCCCTACATTCCGAACAAAATAAAATTAACATCTTCACTCAGTATCCTAATAATAATTGGGGGGGAAATATGCTTTTGAGTCTTTTTAAGCGATCCTCCACGTCATTTGGGCCCTTTTATGTCACTCACCTGTGGTTACGGACGCCATGTTTACAGGAGACGGCTCCGTTCGTGACGTAATTTCCGTTCCATTTTTTAAAGTAACATATTTTCACCACATGAGTGCAGTGTAACCCTTCAATCTACTGCCCTAAATGGTCGTTCTTTTTTGGAGACGTTTCTTCTTCTTCTTCTTCGTCTTCTTCTTCTTCGAGGTTTAATGGCGGTTGGTATCAAATGTGTTGCATTACTGCCACCCACTAGACTGGAGTACAACTCCCATATACTTCGCTTGAAAAATACAAATGTAATAAATAAATAAATACTCTACCATCTAACACTATACTCACTAATTTCAAAATTATTTCAAATAAAATTAACATCGCCCCACTCCACTAATTTACATTTAAGTCATTTAGCAGACGCTCTTATCCAGAGCGACTTACAAATTGGTGAATTCACCTTCTGACATCCAGTGGAACAGCCACTTTACAATAGTGCATCTAAATCATTTAAGGGGGGGGGGGGTGAGAAGGATTACTTATCCTATCCTAGGTATTCCTTGAAGAGGTGGGGTTTCAGGTGTCTCCGGAAGGTGGTGATTGACTCCGCTGTCCTGGCGTCGTGAGGGAGTTTGTTCCACCATTGGGGGGCCAGAGCAGCGAACAGTTTTGACTGGGCTGAGCGGGAACTGTACTTCCTCAGTGGTAGGGAGGCGAGCAGGCCAGAGGTGGATGAACGCAGTGCCCTTGTTTGGGTGTAGGGCCTGATCAGATCAAATGTATTTATTCCTACCTCATGCCATTAAGGATGAGACATCACCACTTAACACATCACCACTTAACACACCCTGTAACTCTTCTGATGTCAAGTCTCGTACACCCAAATACCTCTCCGCAGCTGCCACCACCACCTCAATTTTCTGCGACTTCCGTTCCATCCCTGCAGTACAGTTGATAGCCATTGTTATAAATGCTAAAAATCCAATCTTACTGAAACTTATATCACTTTTTGGCCAATCCCTCTGTACTGGTATGTCTCTACTACTCTCACCACACCTTAACCCATCTTCCTCGACTTTCTTCACTGCCTCAGCATATGACAACTTCTGTACTACTCTAACCCTGGAAACCTCAACCTGCCTCTCCCACACGGGACATTTCTGATCCCCAGCTTCATGTGCACCCCTACAATTAACACATTCCACTACTTTCCCCAATGCTACATATTCCTTTGTCTCATGCCCTTCGGCACACTTCTCACATCGTGGACTCTCCCTCCTACACACTCCTGCCACATGCCCATAAGCTTGTATTCGGCACATAAGCACGTACAGGATAACTTATATATCCTAACTTCACTTTGTTGGGCAGAGACTCAACATCAAAACTCAAAAGAACAGACAATGACACTTCTGTTTCCCCACTCTCGCCACCCTGTCTGCGTCGCATCAAACGACGAGCATCACAAACACCGGGAACCTTTCTCCTCAGCTGGTAAACTTTTATATTCACTGCTACCCCAGTTATCACTCCTTTCATTGGTGCCCTTTTCTTGAGAGTGAAACAATTCACTTTTGCTGCCCCCATTTGTTTTACCCCGAGCGCCTTCTCCCTCTGACTAACGGAAACACAAACAATTATTACTAGACCACTTCTGGTTACCCTCGCCGATTCCACATTTTCCAACACTTTTTTCACCCACCGTGAAACCACAAATGGATCAGCCAAAAGGCAGAGTCCACTTTTTCCATAAACTTCACTCGTACTGTCACAGACTCATCTTTTTCCTGACCCTCTTTGCATACCTCGGTCTCCGATAACTTCACCACACCTACCACCTCCGAGACTTCACCCTCATTCACTTCCATTTCTCCTCCTGTCTTCAGCTCCACATTCTACCATTCTTTACACTTTCTACCATTCTTTACACTTTCTACCATTCTGCTTTAACATCTCACTTTTTCCCACAATTTTTATCTGACTCAAGCTCACCCTCTTCCTCCCTCTCTCTTAGATATCCTCTCCCTCTCTTTTTCCCTCCATTCCTCCTCCGTTTCCCAAGAATACATCTCTGTATGATAATACTGCACTACTCCTGACAACCATCTTGTCCTTGCTTTCTCTAGGGACTCCTTTTCCCGACCCTTTGGAGACATTTCAGTGGCATGACATTTTATGATAGAGGTGAGGTATGGGGCCACAGCACACACACACTAACACACAATAAATCACCTTGATACTATATTGCTGTTTATTGAATGCTATTTTCTCCAAAATAAAGATTTGGACCGTAATATAAACAGTGACGGAGGGGAAAGCTCACTCAGCTTTCACAGTCTATCAAGAACAACGATGATTAAAGTTCCCCTCCGTCAAGTAAAAGTAAAAATAAGAGAGAATGGGGGAAAGGAGTTAGGATGGGTTGGACACAGAGAGCGAGAGAGAGAGAGAGAGAAGAAATAGAGGAAGAGAGAGAGAGAGAGAGAGAGAGAGAGAGAGAGAGGAAGAGAGAGAGAGAGAAGAGAGAGAGAGAGAGAGAGAGAGAGAGAGAGAGAGAGAGAGAGAGAGAGAGAGAGAGAGGGGGAAATATGAGAGGTGTACTGTCATCACATCTGGTCCATTTGAAAAAGATAGACAATACTGTATAATATAGTCAGAGGTTAAATTGATCCCCTCAGAAACAGATGCAAGAGAAGGGTAATTGAGCATTATATTTCATCAATTATTATACTTATTTTATGCATTGAGAACAAGGACAAATGTGTAGTTATCAAAGCACCATCATTATATCTATCACTTGAGATGTTTTATTTATTTTATTTTTATTTAACCTTTATTTAACCAGGAAGGCCTAAACCCTATTTAGTTTTGGGCCTCAGCTGTTACAAATAGTCTCAAAATGTCTTGAGTATAAATTCCCGTAAAGTTTCCGGGTCCATTTTCATTAGTCACTGCTGATCACAACAATGCAACCATTGCTTCACAGAAAAAGACAAACATCTGTTCACATATAAAGTCAGAAATAAACTTTCTAGAGAAGGCATTCGAGGAAAAGACAAAGGTTCTATTGAAGGAAATGACAAAAATATCAGTCACAAGGCATCAAAGGAAAATGCAAAAAATGAAGGTTTTTGAAAAATTTCTTGAAGAGTCATATATTTATAATCAAGGTCTGCCCCTCAACCTCCACTCAATTAGGTCAAGACCTCTTGGCCCAAACATAGATACCGGGCTATGTGAATGAAAGATCGCGGTACAGTTTATAATAGGGGTGGAAAATCCCAACAATACATGATCACACTGGACACGTAGCATAGCAGAAAGAGAGCGCCAGAAAACTTCTGGCACGGTGTAAATTAAGCTTTTCATATGATTTGATACATGTCTATCCTAGAGGATATGAGTGTTTCAATTTCAATACATAACATTGCAAGTTTGCAACTCATGGAAAAAATAAGGTATTTATCAACCACGCAAATGGTAAAAGACCTCTTGTCTGTTCTAGTCAGTCTTGTATGGAGGTATTTGTATGAAGGCAGGTTCACTGATACAACAAAGTTACTCAGTTTATTTCATCATTGCTACATATGTCCATGGCCCATCTCAACTTGGATTGTTAGAAAAGGTTCCAAAATGGAAGTTCTCTCCCTCTGCCACTTCAATTCTCCTCCTCTCTATTTCTCTGTCTTTACCTTTCTGCCTCTCTCATTCTCTCTCTTGGATGGTACAGATTACAAAATTAGACTTATGTGAACTAGACCTCATTTTCCGATCTCTCCCGGTGCTGACATAGGTGTGAATTCTTCCAAACCGGTAACTGGGTTTCCGGGGTAAGACAAAAATGACATAACATTCTCTAAGAGAACACATGGTTGGAATTCAAGATATCAATGCGACACTGTTTCGGGCGTGAAATAAGAAGAATATTGTCGGAATGAATATTCAAACATGCTCTCATTCCGTGGAAGAACCGTGGTATATTTTTGCCCAACTCTGGAGACTCTTCGAGCGGTTTTGATGGAGCAGGACCCACGGACCTCATCACTGATAAGTTGTAAGTGAATTTGCCAGAACAGGATGTTCTATGATAAGTTCATCTGATATACTATAAGTAGCACCACAAAACCATTCTGTACACGAGCCATACTTATCCAGACGGTGCCATCTATCAGTGTAAACCCCTTTCACACATCATCAACAATGCCATGGTAGGTTCATGGAAGGAAATCAAAAGGCATGGAAGTTCGTCACTCAAAAAAGGCATATGAGGCCTGTCCCTTGTCCTACCACTTGAAGCCTGGCACTTAAGTTACATTTTTTTTGCTTCACAATAAAAATGGAGGGGCCCTCTTTTCAATTCACAACTAAGACTTTAGCCCATCTAATGATAAGCCAGACATTTTTTTTGGAACAATCACACCTCCATTGATATTTCAAGTTATGCAACAATAACTACTGTGAGGTGATTTTTTTTTTAAATGTATGAGAGCAAACTCTCAAAAAGCTCTCCAAAAATGTCTGTTGTTCGAATCACACGATAACTACTTTATTGAACAGGAATGCACACTGGACTAACAGACTGTTCTCAACAAAAAACATTCAATAAAAAATGATTTGCATCATTAATATTTTAATATGTATTTTGACATTCAATTCATACTAGTTTCCTCATTTTGGGTCCGTAGGAGACTAAGTGGTGACATTAAGCTTTGGTGGCATAGGCATCGGGACTGACCTCACAGAGAAAAACAAACAGACAGGCAAATGTGAAAGCAAAAGGCAATAGCACCACCTCAATAATCTCATCATATTGGCAAACTGCAATACATGCAGCATCACATGTTAGATATAGTTATCCTGAATAATGTGCTTTATATGTAAAACATATGAGCACAGGCAGTGATAATGTGCGTCATATTGAGGGATTGGTTAAGTATTATCGTTGTTTTTTTGTTTGTTTTTTAAATAAATCTTTGTTCTTTTAGAAAAATATCAATTTTAAAACCAGCCTCAACAACGGCACCTCTGTTTCTTCATTGACAAAAATATCCCATTTATATTTTCAAACATTCATACTTCACAATAATTGTACATACACTTAAATATACACATTTTTTGTATCTATATGCATATGCTTTTAAGTATACTTTTGACACATAGAAAATGTCTTTATAGTGCATATCATGCCTCTGAAGTTGCCAAAACTAAGATAAAAAAGAACATAATAACACAATAATAGTTACAATGCAATAGTAAATGTAACATTAAGGGGAAAACCTCCCCTGTAAGAACAAGAACCGCTGGCAGCGACAACACAGGCAAGAGCGGAGGACAAAAAGCAACAACAAAAAACTCAAACGTAAAACATAACAAATGTCACTGGAAATAAAAGGAACAAATTCACAGACAAAATGTAGAACGCATATACTCATAAAACACCCCCTCCTCTTGTCTCCTCTGTGTGTCCGGCTCCGTATTGTGCTCTCTCTCATCATGTCAACCTCAATCAAGAAATAAATAAGCGGGCCAAGTGGCTCAGAGTGGGATACACTCACAATAAATGCACCTCCCACTAGGAGAGGCACAGAGGCCACTCATCCCAATGTTCAGAGGTTGGCTGAATATTCCTTAAAAGTAATATATATATTTTTTAAACATATTGGTTACCAACAGACTCATGTCCAACAAAAGCACTTTACCAAAAGTACATTCCTCTCTCAATGTTTTTGTCTCACCATGATATTTTCTCTGGTCAAAGGTTAGACTTAGAAACAACAACAGAAAATACTTGGTGATAAAGGAGGGTGAAGAACATTATACAAAATAGTATCAGTAACAAGTGGAGGACAATCCAGATGCTTGAAGTATGGCGGTGGTACTCTGCAGGTAAGAGGTAATCCATCCCATACAGTTGGCAAAAGCAGGATTTTTTGGGATTGTTTTAAATTCAATTCAGGCTTACGAGTACAGGGGGCTCATCCTCTCTCTCTGCCAAAGTTTCAGCTCTCCCTCTAGACCTCTACCTCGGCTAAAGCCTCATCTCTCATTCTCCCGCCGTCCTCATCTCACCGTCACAACACAAGTCTCCTTTCATCTCCATCGTTTCAACATCCAACAATGGCTCAGGAGAAGAAAGAAAAGAGTGACAACTCTTTTACATTTGTGTCCATCAAATTTGGTGTATTTTCAGTGTGTGTGTGTGTGTGTATGTGTGTGTGTGTGTGTGTTTTTTAGTTTTTGATTTTGTCTGCTTTGAGTGAAATACTCCAGGGCTCCTCAGTTGGGGGTGCGTCCGCGTCCGTGTGGGACGTGTGAGGTTGGCCGGTGCTCAGTCAAGGTCCCAGGGGCTGGAAGGGCTCGGCGTGCTCTCAGGGTTCGAAGACTTCAAAGAGACAGAGAGAGACACACAGAGGAGAGAAACAAAGATGGAGAGATGGACGAAGAGCAGACGGCAGGATAAAAAGAGAAAGAGCCAGAGAGCTGGAGGCTGTGACGCCCTCCCCTTTCCAAGTCACAACTAATGACGAAGAAGCAAGAGGAACCGAGAGGATGAGGAAGGCGGGAGGGGAGAGCAAGAGCTCAGCAGTCTGGCCTCACAAAAAAAAGACCCAAACCTCAGTCCTTCTTCCCTATTTCAGCTTGCACAAATACATTCAGCATGAAGAGAGGGATGAAAAAGATGAGAGCAGGAGCAGTGAGAGAGGAATGACCGACAGAGGGAACGACGGGGAGGATAAGTGTGCTTGTGAGATCACAGGTGAGCATGTTGCTATTTCCTGTGTGCACTGGACGTGCACGTCACAAGACGTTGAAAGATTCACTGTGAATTAAGCTGGGTATGATGTCAGAGGATGTTTCAGAGATCGACTGACAACTCAGAGCCCAGAGTTTTAGACTCAATTTGAATTCACTTTAAATACTTGGTTAGTTACGTTTAGTTTTCTCATAAGGACAACAGTGGCTTATATGCACTAAATACTATGTGGTCAAACTTGGTTTGATTTCATGTTTTTACAGGTCTGAATGTGTGTGAGTTTGTATGGATCATCATATAATGTATGTTATCCATGTTGTTGACCTCGTCTATCATGGGCAACTGTTTTTTTGAGCAACTGGTGATTGACACAGGGGGGGGAGGGTGTGCGCGCGTGTGGTGTGGTGTGTCTGTCGGTCAGTCAGAGAGCGAGCAGCGAGGGCGAGTTCAGGGAATCAGAGGACTGCTCGCTGCTGCTGTTTCTCTGGTTAGCGCTGACCCCGCAGGCTCCCTCTGGGTAGCTGAACACAAATGAAGATGTGTATGAAGGGTTGTAGCTGCCAGCGGCCGCGCCATCGTGGTGACCACCACCCTCACCCGGCGCAGGCTCGCTTGAGCCATAGAAAGAACTAGAAAACGCTACCTCCTGCATCATCCCCGGCTGCGGATGAACCTGCTGCTGCGGATGAACCTGCTGCTGTTGCTGCTGCGGATGAACCTGCTGCTGCTGCTGTTGTTGCTGCTGCGAAGTAGAAGGCTGCGAGGTGTAGGCGGGAGGCAGGTAGAAAGTGTCCTCCACAGTCAAGCCCACGATGGAGACGGGGGCCTGTTGGGGCAGTAGGGGCTGATGCTGGAGCTGTGTGGAGCCTGAGGCCTGCTGCTCCTGGTAGGGGATCTTGCAGCTGGGCTGGTGAGCCACAAGGACAAACTCCAGGCGCTCCTTCTCCTTCTGCAGCTCAGAGATCTCAGCCTCCAGCTCAGACTTCTCCTCCTCCAGGATGTCAGTCTCCTGTGGAGGGAGGGAGATAAAGAGAGAGAGAGAGAGAGAGAGAGAGAGAGAGAGAGGGGGGGGGGTAGAGGGTTAGACAACACAGGTGTTCTCATTCTACGTCTGTGGAGGTGGATGCACGGCTATGTTTTTAGATATATATAGGCCTACATGTTTCCCCTTGAAATAGATACTTTAGCCCATGCTAGGACTGGTAAATTAGACTATACCAACTGTAGGCACAATAGACTGTCACAAGAACTATAATCATCTTCGCTCTCTTCATCTAATAACCCCCGTCTCTTAATAACCAACCCCTTAAATAACATCATGTGTTACTATTACTCACATACACAGTCATTATCATGAGCCTAGTTATGTAGCATAACACACTGCATATAATTATCACAGGAAGTCATTTTTTTGACAGCAAGAACACAGGCAAGCTCACCCCCTGCAGTCTGTCAGTGAGTTCGCGCCGGCGGTTTCGGCATTTGGCGGCTGCCAGCTTGTTCCTCTCGCGCCGAACACGCCTCTTCTCCTGCTCCTCTGGAGTCAACTGGGGGAAAAATAATTAAGGAGGGATTAAAACAAATGCAAACTTTGTCTTTGCCGCGAATCTCTCTAATGCACTTGAATGGGCCGTCGCTAGCTGAGAATAACAGACATATAGATGTATCGTCAAATACAGTATCATAATGAAATGGGGCAAACGTGTTCATTCTCGCTGTCTACCCATTCGACATATAAAGATTGACACACGGGGCACACACACACTTACAAACACACCAACATCTCCATCGTCACTCACAGACTCGTCTCGTACACGGCGGCTGCGGGCCCTGGACTGACGGACGGGGCCCGGGGCTGGGCCTTGCCCCGGGGTGTCAGAGCCTGCGGGAGTAAAACCTGAGCCAGAGGAATAACTGGGCCCTGGCAGATCATAAGGGTCTACCAGGGACACCGACTGGGCCATAGTCGAGGTCCCCGCCCCACTTTGGCCAGAGGCCTGGGACGAGATGAGAGTTGGCTGCACCATCCACTGCAGGTCCTGGCTGCTGGTGATGGCTGTGACTGTGGGCACAAAGGAGCCTGGCATATCCACTCCTCCACTGCTGCCCCCGGAACCACTGCCTACCCCGTCCCCGCCTCCAGCAGACACACAATCCTGGAACACACAGAGATGGGGGGGTTAGGCCTGAACACAGACAGAGAAATGGGATGCTGCCATACAATGCAATGACGACAAAAGTGTCATGCTCTTTAAACATTGCTTTGTGAACTATTTCGATGGTGATTCCCCTTGTACACAAGATGGTAGACGTCACAGCAGAAGGTTGCATAGCCTTGATGTCCATAAGACACACACATTCAGGGTACAGTTTGACACACCCATTCTATTCGTTGCAATGTAAGATTAGTCATAAGCATGTGTGTCCCCCTTATAATGTCTTATATGATCTCATTATGATCCTATCTTAATAACATTTCATAAAAAAACAATTTGTCAGATACAAATGTGCTACATATAGAGACATAACACATTGATAACCCTTATAATAACACCGCAAAGGCTCATACAAACTTGTAAAAAGTAGTGAATATCAGTGAATGTCACTCTTATAGAATGGTAGAATGTCAGTGAGAGTTGGAGTCTCCCAAAATTCCTGCACAACAAATGTTATAAAGAGATCATTGCAAGAATAGATTTAGGTGCCCAAATCTATCACTGGCTCTCTCTGCTTTAATTAGAACTGAGGCGAGCAGTGATGCCATAGTGAGCTCGGAGTTGCATTAATATTCATTTGAAAGCGTTTAAGGCAAGGCGACATGAAGCTTTCAAGGGGCCGCCTCAACCAATCAACTCGCTCGAATAAGTCCCCCCTCCTCCTTCTTCCTCCCCCGTCACACCCTCGGTGTTCCCTTAGCAACGCGACGTAACACTCCAAAATAGAACGCATTTACGTCACAGAGAGTCCTGAGAACAGGGAGCGTGGAGAGAAGCGAGCAAAGGCGGAGCTTTTTGTGCGTACGTAGGAGGGCCAAAGCGTTGTCATCCGTTGCGCTGCGTGCTGTAAACCTACCACCGAAGACAGTACACGTTGCTAGTAGAGGTGGCACAGCCTGAGTCAGAAAACATGCCGGCAGACCAGCCTTTACTACAATACAATTCAAGTGCCTGTAGATTTCAAGGCAATTGGCAGTGCATTTTTTCACGCATGGTTGATCAGACGTGAAAGGACAATCTTCTTGCCTTTCCCTTTCATATAAACTATGTAACAACAAGCTTATAATTATGATGATACTCAGGTTAATAAATCCAAACTCTGCATGGTAGAACTCTAACGCGACAAGGTATAACTGCACCAACATTTGCAAATACTACTGAACTGTAAAGCATCATTGAATTCTTAACGTAACCCATATTTCTGGAATACAGCCCACGGCCACATCATCATGTACAACATAAATCAGACTTCATGCATTATTATGTAAACATCTGTCAAATGAAATGTTTCCTCAATATTATAGTAATCAACATCTTAAATTGGGGGGAAAGGACACATAAACTCCCTTTTTCCCCCGATACTCATCATTGCTTGACTTATTGGACCTACCTGTGAGGCACTGGCCGGCGGGCTCCCGAAGGAGTCCACGGAGGAAAAGTACTGAGACTCAATAGACGGGGACGAACTTCCACGGGAGACGGAATCAAAGTCACCGGGGAACCCTTGGAACATTTCCCGGGCGGAGCCGAGAGGGAAACCTACAGTTCCCGGAGTGAGTGTGATGTCACCTGCTGTTCGAACACACAAGGGCAAGGGGAGACAGCTGTCAGTTTGATGTCATTGAAATGCAGTCTCGTGTATCTAGGATATGGATAACAGTAAATTTGCATAACTGGAAGCCTTGCTTTACGTGTAGCCTACATGTATATCGGAAAGCACGTAATAAGAACCGTTGTTGCTGCATTATCTAACATTCATGTTTTAAAAGTATTTTACCGTTAATGTGTTCCTTATTGTGCTCCGGTAAGATGCTATTGGTCTCTTTCCAAAAAAGTTGCATGAAGAAGGAAATCCAGTTCGCTGCTATGGAAACAGTCCTTACGTTTCGGATTTTTAAAAACTCATCGATCCGATTCAGAATCCGCTAAAATGTGTCCTTTGTCCCCTTTTTACAATGTGCAATGATAGATCCATGTAAAAGTCCACTATATGTCAACTGATCAGCGATATAGAGTCACAGTCCACAGAAGCGAGTCTTGTCTTATGAATGAAGCCATGGAGTACGAGAGAAGCATTGTAAAGGATACGAAGTCCCGCCTAGGAGTTCCGCTGACGTACGTGCCCATTTATGGGGTTGTGTTTTTGTTTGGTATCCTTGGTAATGACGTTTAGCTAGGGATTCCCTCTCCCACAGAAACCGTACAGCAGACGAGAATATAACATGTTACTATCACAGCCACGATATATTTCTAATCAAGAAACAATTTCTGGTAGTACATTTACTGAAACAACAAGTTATGACCATTTTAGCGTGCACCTAGCCAAAATATGTATTGTAAAGTAGATTAAATGAAAATCTAAATGCACGTGTTCTTAGTGTTTTGGAGGTGTAAACTTCATGTAGCCTAATCATTATTTTGTAGACTCAGTAAACAGCATAGGTATTGTAGATTTAAGCTCCAGATCAAGTACAACTTTGAGGGCTAGTTTAGCCCATTGCCTATTTTTTTTAGTTTACCTTTATTTAACTAGGCAAAACAGTTAAGATTTAATTTCTTATTTTCAATGACGGGTTAACTGCCTGTTCAGGGGCAGAACGACCGATTTGTACCTTGTCAGCTCGGGGATTTGAACATGAAACCTTTCAGTTACTAGCCCAACATTCTAACCACTAGGCTACCCTTCCGCTAATGAATATGATAGATAATAAAACAGGTATTAACGTACACACTGTCTGCCTCCTATACACGTATTATTATTCTTTGCATAGGCCTAAATAGATACATGAATATATAAACGCATATAGATCTAGCATGTAGGTTAGCAAATATATAACCTCGTATATACTGTAGGCTATAACCTAGTGACAATGAAATGGGAAATGACTGAAATTACTTCTAGGCTATTGAGCAACATCATTGAAAAATAGGCTATGGGACAGGCTACTTCCTACTGGCACTATTCAATAAGGCCTATTCAGACCGGTTGGCCATTATAAACATATGCACATTCCATTGTCGATTTCTTACGCAATTACATGCTTTGACATCGCTCACAAGAGGAAGGAAACCCACCAGGCAAAGAGAGGAAATCCTCTCGAGTGAACTTTCTCACTGACACGCCCTCGGGAGTTCCCTTTCTTGGAGAGGCCGTGGAATCCCTCGTTCTATAACTGGGTCTTCTGCTGCTGGGATTTCGACAGGTTTTTGCGCTGGTACGTTTGAACACATTCAGTTATTTTTCTTTATCATAGCATATAGTGGCGGATCATCAGTTTTCGTGCTTCTACACCTGCATTGCTTGCTGTTTGGGGTAATAGGCTGGGTTTTTGTACAGCACTCTGACATCAGCTGATGTAAGATGTAATTTGATTGATTTCATTAATATTTCTTTATGAGCTGGTCTTTTAGACTGAAATGGAGAAGATCGAGCATAAGCGCATGAAGCAATGAGTAAGCGTTTTTGGACTTCCATTCGACATGTTTTTGTATGAGTGGAGCATCTTCAGGTAACATATCTATGGACTGTGAGTAGCTACACACTCATGCATGAAGTAGGCAAGACAGACGTGTTATTCATGAGTGTGGGATGTAAAATGTGCAGAGGGCGTCGCTGATCAATGATTCTGTTGTCATTTTTTTTTTTACACAAGTTCCCAGAATAACAACGAGGGCTATTCTTTATTCAACAGCCTCCAAACGTTTTACCAGAAAATATGTCAACAGATTGAGAGGCAGAGTGTTCCGACACGGACAGTGGGCAGCAGTGACGGAAATCGTCGCCATACACTGCTGTCACTGCAAACATCCTCTGTCGAATTGTACAGAAAATTATTCATTTTCTGTACACTTCTCCCTACGTACAGACGCCAATGGGAATATGGCAGGTGGGAGGAGGTGTGTGTGTGAGTGTGTGTGTTAAAATAGACAAGAAAAATAATTAGGTTTGCAATGTCGTAAAATGTCATGGCAGCATACATCGGTGTGTATAAGGACAGGGAATAGTGGGGATAATAACAATTAGTCAGCACTACAACGTCACCGACAAGGAACGTTCTGTACTTTGTCGGTGATCAATCGCGATGAGTAATCCGGACAGATGGTTCATGGGAAGCTCTGAGGTCATAACAATACCACTTTGACAATACATTTACCTACCTACACAGGAGAGCAGCAAGTGTTGTATTATATTAGGGGATGGTGGTTCATAATCAGGGAAGTTATCAAGAAGATAGGGCTGGAGGTCTACAACATCAATGGGGCACAGGTATTATTGAGATCAATAGACTACCTAAAGTTTCACATTCTAACTGCACCGACTGTAAAAAGGACAACAACCACTACCACCATTAAGCTGTCTAATAAAGGAAAGGGTGGTTGAACTTAAGGAATACAGTTAACATCTGCATCAGGCAAACAGCAATTAACTTGTCAGTAAACATATCTGCACTGCAAGCTGAGGCTTGCTAGGCACACACAAGAAAAACCCAGGCGTGTTCAGCATGTTTATATAATCAATATATCGAGTCTTGTTTAGGTTATATAACGGATAAAACAAGACTGGAGAGGTTTTACAGATCGACCACGTGCTTGCTATCCATTTCTCACCACGATGAAGTCTGCTGCATGTGTACACAGTACAGCGTTGTGTTGCCTTGGAGATACCGTTCCAACACGCCTGACGTAGAAACGTAGCTTCAAATTTAGTCTTTTTTGTTGTTGTTGCTTGGCAACCGGTTTCCGCAGTAACCAGTTCTTGAGTGACAGGGCAGGGGTAGAGCGTTTGTTGAGGCACGAATAAGATGTCTGACTGAAATGTATTCCACAAGTCCACGAATTTCTCGTTTAACAGCGTATTTTCAAGTTGATGATATAGCCCTGCCATTTCCGTTCAAATACAAATTCATCGTTGTGTGATTTTGCATGCATATATCTACCTTTGTAGACTTGCAAAGCGTTTGGAGATACTAGCTACAGCAGCGCAGCCCGTAGCCTAGCTACAAGCAAGCTAACTTATATCCTAACTTGCTTTTTAGGAGATTCCACTTGGTTGCGACTCGTGGCTAAATAGTTTGGTCGGAATTAATTATCGCAAAATAATGTATTGTTCCGCCTTGGAAGTTAGACAATCAGTTTCCATCTGCATCCACGAGTTGTTAATGCTCATTTTCATGCAAAAGTTCTGTTAATAAAAACATTTATCCCGCTGCTTGATGGAGCGATGTGAGATGTGTTGGCTTTGAAGTTCACACAGAAGTGCAGAACATAAATCTGCTAGAAGTCTATGTGGTGCAAAATGAAGGAGCTTACGACATTGACTGCCAGTTATTGGGTAATATTATTATCCACCATATGAATACTGCAATACCACAAGGTCATAGTAATTTATTTGACTATCATTCATCATTTTCTTAAGCAAATGCCCGAGGTTAAATGTTGTTTTGAAATTGTATTGTAAGCTACTCAGGGAAACGGTTGTTCTTAATCAAATACACATCTCAAATAGATTTAATAAGGAAAATACCCTAATTTTGCTTAGTTGTTTCTCATATGTACACCACAGAAACAGGAAATCACATGACTTTCCCCCTCATTTAGGTGCTGGAAATATGGTGACTGGTGTAGACAATACGCAAAATAATGGCCCCCAAGCCAAATTTAGCAGCAACGTGTGACCTGTTTTCTTTAGGCTGCAACTTGTGACCCGTTTAGCCCGTTCCCATGATCTTGTATGGTTCTTTCATGGCACCATAACAACAGTAGTCTAAGGAGTTTGCTAAAGCACACACACATCTTGGATCAGACTATGACCTGTGGCTATAAGCAGTATTCTCCTAATGTTATAATTTGACAGTATATTGGTCTCATTGATATCAGGGAGCCTAAATGCCAAATGTGTAGCCATATACACCACAGTGGTATGAGGAGTACTAAATAAACCTGCATAACTGCTGGGAGTTTTACACTTTCCATCAGTGTCTTGAGAGTTCATGCATTTTGCATTACAGATGTACTGAATTTGAAATGAACCAGTAGATCTGTCCTGTGCCTGAGTGTGCTTTGTTTTGCTTGCCCTTCGTATTTCCGGGAAGCTGCTAACTCGCACTCTGCTAGTGAGGCCTGCCCCTGTTTCCTTGGGGGGCGAGGCATGTTTGCCCAGTCTTCCTGCCCCAAATATTTGTTACCAGGCAACAACCAGGCCCGTCCCACTTCAGAATGGTGTTGTTTACACCCCTTCTGGCTGCTCACCCCGACAACGTTGCCTAAACCCTCCACAGGCTTTCACCACTGAGAGAAGTTTGACCTGAATTTCTTTCTACCCAACACACCAAAGAATTCCTCCCACCCCTCCCCCTGTTAACCACAGAAATAGAGCTGACTTTGTCTCCAAAGCTCTCTCAACAGTTTTCTCTTCTGTCTGTCATCTGTAGCTACTCACTTAGATTGCTAGACAAAATACAAAAGCTCAGCAGAATAGTTGAAGACTATGAGGCAGGCAGATTATGGGGCTATTGCTTGCTATGAAGTTAGCTCTTGGCTCCACAGTTTTAGGGCTGTATATATGACAGCTGCTCTTGCTGATATAAGGGAGAAAGTCTGTCCCTATAACATCTCCTTCTCCCCTAGTCCGTCAAATCCAGTAATTCTTTCTTGGCAGCATAGATGGGCCATTGCCTCAGTCTAAGCAAACGTGACTTGTGTTTGTTATATTAACTGAAATATATCAGATCTGAAATTAATAACATTGGCCGCTTGAGCGAAACCTCTGAGCTCATAATGACGTTCAAACTTTTGGAACTGTGGACTTCTCTTTTTTCTGTTTGTTAAAACCTCTTAACCTCCCCCTATTTCTGGTTACAGTCACTTTATTAGATATGTCAAACAACAATATATTACCGCTATGTTGAACACTCCCCCTGTTTAGTGTAGACCTATTATTAAAATGTTACAACAAAGAAATTGCTCAGCTCAGGAAAGAGTAATGTCTCTACTCTCTACCTCCCACAACTACAGTTAAGTATGTATCATGTCTCTACACTCTGTTTGTTTGGGAAGGGAGACAGGGAACCCCTGTCCCCCTCCTCTGTGTTGCGTGATCTCGTGAAACATTCAGTCGTGTCTGGAAACATCTGGAAGGGCTAGGAGCAGAATTAGGTCATCTCGCTCTTTCTCCCTTCTGCTTGCTCTCTCCCCCTCCTGCTCATTCTACAGCTGTCTGGGTTGTGTTATACTTGGACCAAAGACCAGGGAGTGTATAAAACAGAGGATTTGCAAGGGCTAGGACTAAAACTTGATTAACCAGGCCTATCCCTCCACTTCTCCTCCTGCGTCAGACAGACAGACAGACAGACAGACAGACAGACAGACAGACAGACAGGGTCAATAACTCTTACTGACTAGTGGTAGATAACAATGAACTCAGGGCTGGAGTGAGACAGGTGTTAATGCAAAGATTCACCTATTTTGAATGTTATATTGTTTTTGTGCATCTCTCTGAGCAATGTTCTATCGATTACCTGTTTTCATGTGTATCCGCACTATTCGGTGTGTTTTGCATAGAATGACCCCGGGAATTGACAGAACATCACTCAGAGATGCACAAAAACAATATAACCTATTGCAGATAGATTGTAGGTTCAATTTAATTGTTGGCATAATTTCTAATCCCCCCCTTTTCTTGTATGAGCACACACAACAAATATAGACGGGATGCCTGCCAATACATTCCTGTGTCTCTGATTGTGGACCGCGTAATTGTTACTTTTTCAATTGCTTTTTGTTTTTGTTTGAGTGAATCCTGAGCCGTCAGCAGCAGAAATTAGCATGGCTTGTTCTATTGTATCATGCACTGCATGGGAGTTGGGTACCCAAAGTTAAATGCAATCAGTGGGTTTTAGTATTCCGCAGCTCTCTGTGACTCAGACAGCACGTCAAACCTAGACTACTTTCAACAGGCCAACTGCCATTCAGGGAGGCAGAGGGAGGAGGAGAGGGTCGAATGTCATGATTATTCCCCCCCACTCACTTTTCTCTCGCTCACCGTGTCTCTTTGTCCGTCTATTTTTCAACCTATCTCTTGCCCTCCATATTCCCCTATCTCCTTCCCTTCTCATATGAGGGATGACCTATTTTTTAAGGCACGTTTACAGGGAGGGAGATAGGGAGTGAGTGGGAGAGAGAGGGGAAGAAAAAAGAAAATACAAATGTAGAGATACATTGGAAAGAGAGATCAAATAAGATTGGATGGACGAGACAGAAGCAAGGGGTAGGAATGATGTCACACGACATATGTGAAGACAGAGTTCTGCATGTGCTCCCATCATCATCCCCCTCACCCCATCTCCGTGTCATTACCCATCCCAACCCACACACTCCCCTCTGCTCCCCACCCCTCACACACACTCCCCTCTGCTCCTCACCCATCTCACCTACACACTCCTCTCTGCTCCTCACCCCTCACACACACTTCCCTCTACTCCTCACCCCTATTACCCACACACTCCCCTCTCCTCCATCTCACCTACACACTCCTCTCTGTTCTTCACCCCTCTTACCCACACACTCCCCTCTGCTCCTCACCCACACACTCCTCTCTGCTCCTCACCCCTCTTACACACACACTCCCCTCTGCTCCTCACCCACACACTCCCATCCGCTCCTCACCCCTCTTACACACATACTCCCCTCTGCTCCTCACCCACACACTCCCATCCGCTCCTCACCCACACACTGGCTTTGCATTATACTCCTCACCCACACACTCCCCTCTGCTCCTCACCCACACACTCCCCTCTGCTCCTCACCCAACCTCCTTTATGACTCACCCCTTATCCACTCTTGAAACGCTGCACATACACTCTTAAAAAAATGACCTGAAAGGGTTTGATTCTTACCCCCCCACCTCTGATCCTCACCTCTCACTTCCCCCATTCCTCCTCTGCCACATCCCCACTGCTTCTGCCTTCTGCGCCAACCTATTCGCTGGGCCGACCTATCCATGCAGACCAGGGCATGGAAATCATATCGCAGCACAGGAATGACCTAGTATCGTTCACCTAACACGACAGTGGAGTCACTTCTGAGCAGGGAAACCTGACTCCAATCCTCGAAGGCTGCAGTGTCTGCACCCTGAATGTTTCCATCGTTACCTTTTAGACACCGACTGATTGTGACATGGACAAACAGATGTTCATATGCTAATATTTAGGACAATGACTTGCATCGGTTTTGGGCCACAAAAGTTTAAGCGAGCAATTTTGTGGCCTAAATGCTCCCTGGGAGACAATGGCCGGCTGAAATAAGCAAAGCATGGATTACTGTCTTGCCTCGTCCATAGACTGCTTACAGGGTAAGGAAACCAATATGTCATTTGGGTGAACTATGCCTTTGCAACGGGTTGCATTTACCAGTGAAGTGAATTACATGACTTTAGTATGGTTAATACTGATTTGGCTTGTGATGCAAAAGAAAGTAGCTAATCCTGACTATGAAGATTAATACATGAATCTATAGCTACTCATTCAAATCTAGCTGTCAGAATATTTACACAAATTGTACTCAAGTGAAAGCAACTATGACCGCATGCTTGACTGTTAGATCATGTTATATCTGCTTGACATTTCACAATGAATTGTTGTTTCAATTAGTAGTCAGTGACTGAGGCACACCTATCACTATTACAGCACAATTTATAGTAAACCGCCAAGGATGTAGGTGACAGGCTGACTAATGAATAGCTGCAGTGCGATGAGAAACAATAGACAGAGAGGAGGCGTATTGTAAATGTAAATACAGCCCTCGTCTCAATCACCTCGTCTGGTAAATCATGCACTCTGTGTCCCATGCCGACACACAAGCACATCTTTAAATACCTCAATGTGACGACTGAGATCATCACGTTATGCGGGAGCGAGTGAGCCTGGGCTACATTTGCAGCTTGGCAGACTCCGTATGCACCCCCCCAACACCCCCACACTACAACTCCAGCACTATTCCTGTAGCCTCCCCTGCCACTACGGCACAGAAATACCAGCACATCCCAAGAACAGACGCCAAGCCTGTGTCATAGCATTTACAGTCAGCACCCCACCGGGAGGTTGGGTGCATGGAGCAGGTGGTGGTGGTGGGGTGATACCTGTAATGATATCTTGCTGGGTTGTACTGATACAGCCCCTAGAGTGTGTGAGTATGTTGTGTGTTATATTTGTTTTGTCGTGAAAAGAGACACAGAGAGGAGTGCCCCATCCTGGTACATGTGTATTATGTCGTCGTAGTGCCCCCCCCCCCTCCCTTCTGTCCTGAGGTGGATGGACTGTTGCCATGGGCAACCTGAGTTTAGTCCCCTAAAGATGAACAGGAGGCTGTATGTGAAGCAAAGCTTCCATTTATAGCTGCATCAGGAGAAAGGACAAGAGCATACATGTTTGTGTGTGACAGAGCACGGAGGGTAACCAGAGGGAGAAGGAGGCAGAGTGTGAGACAGAGTTACTAGAGAGAGCGCGAGGGAGGGAGGAATGGAGCAAAGGAGGGAGGGAGCGAGGGAACGTGGTGGAGGAGGCGGCGAGTGCGTGTTGATGCTGTACGTGGCGTCAGTATGATAAGAATAGAGACGGTGAGTGCAGCGCAGCTGAGACCTCACCTTCAATCCCTCACCGGGGCAGGCCGTGCTCACCGTGTGTGTGTGAGGCTGGGTTGTATTTATAAACACAGGAATAATTTAATATTAACAAAGTGGATTCATATCTGCAAACATTTTTATTTTTGGATACATTTCATTATGGCGTTTTTCATTATAATTTCCAACGGTTTAACAACATTTTCACCCTCTAAAAGTCAAACAATGAAAGAGGGGAAATAAATAACTGAAATACTGAAAAGACTTAGCTGAAATAGCTGATATACATTGAGTGTACAAAACATTAAGAACACCTACTCTTTCCATGACATAGACTGACCAGGTGAAAGTGATGATCCCATATTGATGTCACTTGTTAAACCAACTTCAGTGTAGATGAAGGGGAGGAGACAGGTGAAAGAAGTATTTCTAAGCCTTAAGAATTGAGACATGGATTGTGTAATATGCACCATTCAGAGAGTGAATGTACAAGACAAACGATTTAAGGGCCTTTGAACGGGGTATGGTAGTAGGTGCCAGGCACACCGGTTTGTGTCAAGAACTGCAACGCTGCTGGTTTTTTCACACAACAGTTTCCTGTGTGTATCAAGAACGGTCCACCACCCAAAGGACATCCAGCCAACTTGCCCAACTGTGGGAAGCATTTGAGTCAACATGTGCCAGCATCCCGATGGAACACTTTCGACACCTTGTCAACTCCATGCCGCAACGAATGGAGGCTGATCTGAGGGCAAAAGTGTCGGGGATTGCAACTCAATATTACAAAGGTCTTTTTAATGTTTTGCACACTCAGTGTAAATTTACATTGAGAGAGATACATACAGTACCTGCGTTCACATCAAATACATTAGTAGTGACACTAACTCCAGAGGTACTATCCATGTAAATGAATGTAAAGCACTATAATACAATATGGCGGTAGAGAATGACAGCGCTGTACATCACAGTAGAATATAATGTGCCGTGTGACATAGTCATCACATACTGTACTGCTTTCAGGCTGTTATTCTGACACTGCTAATGTGAAAGAGCCTATAGGAGCGGGCTATTATTATATGGTGACAAAGGCCTGGAGTTGTTAGTGTGTGTATGTGTGTGTGCATTTGTTCATTCATGTGTGGACGAGGGCGCCAACGGAGGCATGACGTCGTCACATGGTACTGGTCAGACAGAATGCCCCTGCAGTGCCCGCTCAGAAAAGCCTGTTTACAGAGCACACTCACAGGTGTTCAAGCAGCCACTGGAAAAGAAAAGCAAAGAGAGGAGCAACCAGTCGGGGTTAGAGGGCATTAGTAAAGGTATAGCCTGATTGGTGTCCCACTTTTGCTCCAGCGAACACACCCGACTCAACTAATCATGATCTGTAATCAACTAATCACTAATCAGTTTAGAATGCAATTAGTTTATTCAGCTGCATTTACAAGGGAAAAGTGTGACACCATTCCGGCCCCCAAGGACTAGAGTTGCCCATTTCTAGTTCTAGCTGGTCAAGCTGATCTGACCATGCTGGTATGCTGGTGACCAAGCTGGTCTATGCCTGTCCAGCAAAGTCTACCTCCCTCAAACTCAACTCTGGACCGCAAAGTCAGTTCCACTGCTTTTTTTTCATTGTTCCCCTCTAATCAGAGACTGATTTAGACCTGGGACACCAGGTGGGTGCAATTAATTACCTTGATGCTGATTGACTGAAACAGCATTTCAGCTGTGTGTATAAGTGATGCGTAGGTCAGCTGTTTGTTCACCCATCCTGCATCCACCCATAATTGCAAATAACCCATCCGTAACCGCCCGACTATATATGATAAAGTAAAAATCTGAGGCCTGTGGCCGACCTTATCACGCAAATACAGAAAAAGCACTGTAAAGTTCCTTTTTTTCTGTTGAACAATTATTGAACAATGACGGTTTTCTTTAACATTTATTCATGTATTTATTTAATATTTAGACCTTTTGAACAGTAGCCTAATGTTTTTATGAACTAGAACAATCCCTTCTCTTTATTTTCAACTCGACATTTTGCAGATTTTCACTTTTTCTTCCCAAGATCCCGAAAGCATTTGGCGTGAGTACAGTTAGGACCTAAAGCTAAAGCGTACGCACTAATGCCAAATAAAAAATAATGAAAGACAAACCTCAATGTGGCCTGTAGATATTAATTGCACAAGATTTATACATTTATCAATATTTTTTTATACATTTATTTCTCTTTTTCAATCCGCCCGCCACCCACCCGCCTTTCATCCACACAATGTTTCATGACCCTAAATCCGCCTGCGGGATATGAGTCAATCTGCGCTTCACTAGTGTGTATATCAGACAATAGTGTTTACAACAGAAACAAAAATACTTGTTTCCTGTTCTATTTATGTTGGTAAACAGCTAATAATAAGGCACCTCAGGGCTTTGTGGTATACGGCCAATATACCACAGCTAAGGGCTGTATCCAGGCACTCTGCTTTACGTTGTGCCTAAGAACACCCCTTAGCTGTGATATATTGGCCAGTGCATTCAGAAAGTATTCAGACCCCTTGACCTTTTCCACATTTTGTTACGTTACAGTCTTATTCTAAAATGGTTTCAATTGTATTTTTTCCCTCATCAATCTACACACAATACCCCATAATGACAAAGCAAAAACAGGTTTAGATATTTTGCAAATGTATTAAACATTTAAACGGAAATATCACACTTACATACGTATTCAGACCCTTTACTCAGTACTTTGTTGAAACACCTTTGGCAGCGATTACAGCCTTGAGTCTTCTTGGGTATGACGCTACAAGCTTGGCACACCTGTATTTGGGTAGTTTCTCCTATTCTTCTCTGCAGATCCTCTCAAGCTCTGTCAGGCTGAATTCCCCATTGCTGAGCATTGCTGCACAGCTATTTTCAGGTCTCTCCAGAGATGTTCAATCAAGTTCAAGTGGACTCTGGCTGGGCCACTCAAGGACATACCGAGACTTGCCCCAAAGCCACTCCTGCATTGTCTTGGCTGTGTGCTTAGGGTTGTTGGTGAACCTTCTCCCCAGTCTGAGGTCCTGAGTGCTCTGGAGCAGGTTTTCATCAAGGATCTCTCTGTACTTTGCTCCGTTTATCTTTCCCTCGATCCTGACTAGTCTTCCAGTCCCTGCTGCTGGAAAAACATCCCCACAGCATGATGCTGCCACCACCATGCTTCACCGTAGAGATGGTGCCAGGTTTCCTCCAGACGTGAAGCTTGGCATTCAGGCTGAAGAGTTCAATCTTGGTTTCATCAGACCATAGAATCTTGTTTCTCATGGTCACAGTCCTTTAGGTGCCTTTTGGTAAACTCCAAGCGGGCTGTCATGTACCTTTTACTGAGGAGTGATCTGTCTGGCCACTGCAGAGATGGCTGTCCTTCTGTGAGATTCTCCCATCTCCACAGAGGAACTCTGGAGCTCTGTCAGAGTGACCATCAGGTTCTTGGTCACCTCCCTTCTCCCCCAATTGCTCAGTTTGGCTGGGCGGCGGAGTCTTGGTGGTTCTAAACTTCTTCCATTTATGAATTATGGAGGCCACTGTTCTAGGGGACCTTCAATGATGCAGAAATGTTTTGGTACCCTTCCCCAGATCGGTGCCTCGACACAATCCTGTCTCGTAGCTCCTTCGACATCATGGCTTAGTTTTTGCTCTGACATGCATTGTCAACTGTGGGACCTTTAATAGACAGGAGAACTATAAACATCTCAAGGATGATCAATGGAAAAAGGATGCACCTGATCTCAATTCCGAGTCACATAGCAAAGGGTCTGAACACTTATGTAAATAAGGTATTTTAATTTTTAACTTATTGTTTAAAAAAAACATGTGTAAAAACTTGTTTTCGCTTTGTCGTTATGGGGTATTGTGTGTAGATGGATTAAATAAACTAAAAACTCATATATTTTAGAATAAGGCTGTAACGTAACTGTCACGACTTCCACCGAAGTCGTTTCCTCTCCTTGTTCGGGCGGTGTTCGGCTGTCGTTGTCACCGGTCTTCTAGCCATCTTCGATCCCTTTTTCATTTTCCATTTGTGTTGTCTTGTTTTCTTACACACCTAGTTTCCATTTCCATAATTAATTGTTGTGTATTTAACCCTCTGTTCCACCCATGTCCTTGTGTGGAATTGTTTGTTTGTTTGTAAGTGCTTGTACGCCATGTTACTGGTGTGCATCAGGTTTTGTACCCATGTAGGTTATTTTTGTATTGCAGTTGGTTTTGTTATCAAACTGCTCCGGCTATTACTTATCTCTGCTCTCCTGCATCTGACTTCACTGCCACCAGTTCCGCAACCCTTACAGTAACAAAATGTGGGAAAAGTCAAGAGGTCTGAATACTTTCAGAATGCGCTGTACCACACCCTCTCTGGCCTTATAGGGATCTGAGGGGCCACACCCCCATTCCTGCGGTTATAGTTCTGGAACTGACACACCCATACATTTTTTTGCATAAAAATGTCAACAACATGCTGCTTGTGTGGTTCCAAACCGTAATTAGGTACAACAACAATCTCTGGGGAGAACCTTTCTTTCAAAATAATAGAATTTTATGAGATTATAAGATTTATGAGAGAAAAAAGTCAAGGGTACAAGACTATGTACATACCAGAGTCAGGTGGAAAACAAACTACTCATCCCATACAGCATTGCGGTCAGTTAACAACAAATTGTTATTTACAATGACTGCCTACACCAGCCAAACCCCAATCACGGCTGGTTGTGATACACCGGACTCCCAATCACGGCTGGTTGTGATACACCGGACTCCCAATCACAGCTGGTTGTGATACACCGGACTCCCAATCACGGCTGGTTGTGATACAGCCTGGATTCAAACCAGGGAGTGTGTAGTGACACCTCTACCACTTCTCCCCTTGGGATCACAATACAAGCGGATACAAGCCACATGACCACTGGACTCAACCTTGGACATTATTTGAAATACAACTGTTGTTGGTTAGGCAAGGGCAAAGAGGAAGAGGCGAAGCAAGAGGTTTTACTCCACCCTAAATCAAAAATAACCCTACGAAGTGAGCCATTGTTATACATTTTTTGCTCCTTTGCACCCCAGTATCTCTACTTGCACTTTCATCTCCTATCTATCACTCCAGTGTTTAATTGCTAAATTGTAATTATTTCACCACTATGGCCTATTTATTGCCTTACCTACCTAATTTTACTACATTTGCACACACTGTATATAGATTTTTCTATAGTGTTGTTGACTGTACGTTTGTTTATCCCATGTGTAACTCTGTTGTTTGTGTCACATTGATTTGCTTTATCTTGGCCAGGTTGTAGTTGTAAATGAGAACTTGTTCTCAACTGGCCTACCTGGTTAAATAAAGGTGAAATAAAAAATAAAATTAAAATTAAAATAAATAAAATATTTAAAAAAATAACTTTTAGCAAATAGGGAGAACCAACTAAAGGTGTTAACCCTCCACATCTCTCCAGCCAACTGTGCCAGCACAGATGAAACACCCTACTAACAAGATGACAAGCCAGCACAGGTGTAAAACATACTGACTAATGAGATGACATCTCAGCAAAAAGAGGGGAGCAGGAAACATCTTTACTCTGTTCAGCAATCAGCTACTTCCCAGACATCGCAGTGTCAACTGTAGGGGTCCCTCTCTTCCTTCAGTGGTCCGACAAACATGCTCATCTTTGGGGTTTTCAAAGGAGAGGTCAACTGAAATCAGAATCACCCATAAACGTCTCAGACAGATCGACCATGGTGGGATCGCTGACGTCCTCCTCAACACTAGACTTGCTCCCGGCAACTTTCTTAGACATAGCACGTGTAACGGCACACGCTGGGAACACTCTAAAGCACAGTGCATTCGTGAACAATTCAGGTTCCCCTACTCTGTGTTCCTTACAAATGACAGGATTTTGCACAACCCTCCCTCCAACTAAATCATTTCCCAAAATGAATGAGACCCCTTCACCAGTAGCCTAGGCCTCACTCCAAATGGAACCAGAAATAAGATCAGATTTGAGTTCCACGTTTTACAAAACAACTTCCATGCAACCCTTCTCCACCCCTTGTATTAACGCACTGCCACAAGTTGCTGAAATGTCAGACAAGGGCAAAATGCCCTCCAAAATGAAGGATTGGGCTGCCGCAGTGTCTTGCAGTATCTTCACCGGCTGCTTAACTGATTTGCCACTCGGCAGAGACATGAACGCATCTGAAACAAAGTTCATACACATCTGATCCAAAATCTTGTTTAGGAAATGCATACGAGTCCAAACCAGAGACTTAATGGGCTGGGGTGCTCCCACAAAAATAAACAGCTTTTTCCTCTCTCTAATTTTCCTGTTTCAACTTAGGACACAGAGACAATATGTTATTTCTCACTGGCAGTAACAACAAAAAGGTGGATACGAAAAACCAGTTCTGCTGATCATTGTCTTTGGGCACTGTAGAAAAAGACATACCTCGCCGTAGGGGATGGCTTCCCTTGCGTAGGGATAACTACTAGGTGCTTTGTTTGTGAAGGTAGTTTTATGTGTTAACAAACTCATCTGCAAGGACTGCAGCTTTCTCAAGAGTGAGATCCTTGTCCTCAAATGTAGGTAGAAACCCTTAAGTGACGGCAATTCTTGAAATCATCAAGAAGTACGAACGTCTTTAAATCCACCAATCAAAAATACATGTTTTTTCCTTTGCGAATTCAACATGGCTTTGCGATTCTGTCTTTCGTAATTTATAGAACTGTTACCTGTATGCCTTTGGGACCAACGTGTAAAATAGAAGCTTTAACAGTGTCATAATCTAAGCTCTGGCCAAGAGAAAGCAGCGTATACTTTCTGGGCATTTCCCACAAGAACACTTTGGAGGAGCAGTGTCCTGACTGCCATTTTAGGAACGAGGCAATCCGATCAAACCGAGTAAAATACACATCGACCTCCTTTTTTAAAAAGGAATTACAAGCCGGCTGTTCCGACCAAGATCAAACTCTGTTGAGGGTGCAGGATGGCCTTGATTCGGAGTACTTACAGATCTGTCTCCCTTTGTTGCGCTTCCAGCTCAATCTGTTTTATTCACTCTTCCTGTTCTTGTTCTAGTCTGGCTGCACAGTCTCTTATCCTTTTCTTGTGCTCGAGCTCTAATTTCTGTCGTTCCCATTTTGCCTTTAGTTCTACCTCTCGCAGTTCTATGTCTATGGGGTGTACTCTACCACCCGAAGGACCCTTTCATCATCCTCCCTCTCTGTAAGGATTTCCTCCTCCACCAAAGCAGTATAGACTAACTCTTTGAGGATTTGTCGGATTTTCCACAAATGCTTCCAACTTTTATGAAACTTTCAATGATTTCACCAATCTTATAGCCACTCAGGGTGGATGTCAGTGACATAAATTCTACCCCAAACGGGTCTTTTGAACACTCAAATATCTGGACACACCGAGCTTCAGAGTAGGTGATTAGAGCAACTACCATACCCATTAATAAGATCCAGGACAAGCCCCCATTTTGTTACGTTCCCCAGCAATAAAACAAAAAAAAAGTAACTCAAACAGAAAGGGAACTAACAAAGAGTCACAGACTACGACCAGAACAACAGGTGGGATTCTAGTTGACTAGCCATAACAACCGGGACCTAAAAGACACCCACACATTAGTGCCCAATACATCTGCCTAAGAAGAGGCAAACAAAATAAAACCCCACACCAAACTTAGACCGAAAACAACAACAAAAAAGTGGATCAAAACGAAAACGGGGAAGATCAGACAAAGGATAGTTAAAAAACAAAAACAAATAGGGAGAGCCAACTAAAGGTGTGAAACGTCATCACCATCTCTCAAGCCAACTGGAGCACTGGGTCAGCCCCTCTTAAATATCACCTGTGGGTAGGAGTGAACGAGGCAGAGGATTGTAATGGTATATTAGCTATGAGGTTTTGCCTAAAACCTTGCTACTCTGCTCCCACCTACTGGCTCTTACTGGTACTGTAGTGTAATAATATTCCCCACATAGGACTAACATACAATACCGATACCCTTCATTACGACAGATTTGACTAAATTAACATAACAATGAATAATGATGTCCGCGGAAAATAAAACTGTCAGTTTAAGTTAGAGATACGTTTTGCTGCATTGGATGTGTCTCAATCCACCATATTAGCCTATGTCGCACCAGTGAGGCCAAATAGTTTTTTAAGTCAAATACTTGTTTATATAATTCTTAAAACAATTCCATATATCTTATCAGAACCCCCTCCCCCGGCTTAGACTCTTATGGATTCATTAATGATCTAACCTGAGTTAATGAGCTTCATGAACTCCTTTGCATTCAGCTTGTCGTCCTGCCAGGGAGAGAGAACAGGAGGTTAATTCTCTTCTATGGTTGAGTTATATTTTGAGACGAGAGAGTTCCTACAGGCTCCGCCATCTCATCAAGAGGTCTTCTGTACTCTCTTGCGATCCTCTGGCAAGACTGGTGGCATTGACGTTACATGTGAAGCACACACACACACACACACACACACACACACACACACACACACACACACACACACACACACACACACACACACACACACACACACACACACACACACACTTCTTGACCTGAACCACACACACACAAACAATGGTAACACTTAATTTTAAGGGGTCCTTATTACAGTGTAATTACACTACAACAAGTATTGTAATAATTTATAGTTACCCTGTATTAACATGTAACTGATTGGTGTTAATTGCAGTCTGTAATCACAAAGGTGTAACAACAAATGCTTGTTAACATGCTTGTTACAAATGTTCAAGTTTCTGATGGCACCCGAATGCTACATTTATCAGCCTGCACAAATCACATTATAAAGTGTTTGTCAAGTGAAAACCAACCATGACATTTACACAACTCTGCTATAAAGGGCCCTGGAGTCTGATGAACAGGCCCAGCTCCAGCGTTCGTTTGAAATGCATGGAAGCTCATCAATGCTATGGCATGAGGGGTTTACATCCATTATTATTGTTTATTGTTAAATAATTGAACGGTGCATTTGACCTGGAAAGCAACAGTAGCTAAGGAGGACGGGGCTTGACAATGAGGGGGGGTTCTACTAAGCTATATGGAATTGTTTTAAGAACGTCAATTTAGCTATTTAATTTAGAATTTTAAGACCCTGTGAAGTATCAAAATAAATATATATAAACAAAAATGTATGCATTTAAATATTTTTTTTTTTACTGCTATTAGCCCTACAAACGCATTGAATAACAGATTCACTACATGGAACAACAGAAAAACTCCAAAATAAGTTTGTTCTGAAGTGTATGTCCGAAAGTATTCAGAACCCTTGACTTTTTCCACATTTTTGCTACGTTACAGCCTTATCCTAAAATTGATTACCACACTAACTACCAAGAGAGTTCTCATCTATATTAGCCGTCAATTTACCACCACAACCCGATGATGGCACTAAGACCGCACTCAACCAACTGTATAAGGCCATAAGCAAACAAGAAAATGCTCATCCAGAAGCGGCGCACTTTGTGGCCGAGGACTTTAACGCAGGCAAACAAATCCCTTTCACATAATTTCTACCAGCATGTGACATGTGCAACCAGAGGAAAATAAACTCTAGACCACCTTTACTCCACACACAGAGATGCATACAAAGCTCTTCCCCGCCCTCCATTTGGCAAATCTGACCATAATTCTATCCTCCTGATTCTTGCTTACTAGCAAAAACTATAACAGGAAGTACCAGTGACTCACTCAATACGGAAGTGGTCAGATGACGTGGATGCTACGCTACGCTACAGGAATGTTTTGCTCGAACAGACTGGAATATGTTCCGTGATTCATCCAATGGTATTGAGGAGTATACCACCTCAGTCATCAGCTTCATCAATAAGTGGATTGACGATGTCGCCTCCACAGTGACCGTACGTACATATCCCAACCATAAGCCATGGATTACAGGCAACATCCGCATTGAGCTAAAGGCTAGAGCTGCTGTTTTCAAGGAGCCGGACACTAACCCGGACACCTATAAGAAATCCCGCTATGCCCTCAGACGAACCACAAAACAATCAAAGCGTCAATACAGGATTAAGATTGAATCCTACTCCTCTGACGCTCGTCGGATGTGGCAGGGCTTGAAAACTATTACGGACTACAAAGGAAAACCCAGTCGCGAGCTGCACAGTGACACGAGCCTACCAGACAAGATACATGCCTTTTCATGCTGGCTGTGAGGCAAACAACACTGAAGCATGCACGAGAGCACCAGCTTTTCTGGATGACTGTGTGATAATGCTCTCTGTAGCCGATGTGAGCAAGACCTTTAAACAGGTCAACATTCACAAAGCCGTGGGGCCAGACGGATTACCAGGACCTGTATTCAAAGCATGCGCGGACCAACTGGCAAGTATCTTCACTGACATTTTCAACCTCTCCCTGACCGAGTCTGTAATACCTACATGTTTCAAGCAGACCACCATAGTCCCTGTGCCCTAGGTAGCGAAGGTAACCTGTCTAAATGATTACCACCCCGTAGCACTCATGTCGGTAGCCATGACGTGCTTTGAAAGGAAGGTCATGGCTCACATCAACAGCATCCTCCCGGATACCCTAGACCCACTCCAATTCGCATACCGCCCAAACAGATCCACAGATGATGCAATCTCAATCGCACTCCACACTGCCCTTTCCCAACTGGACAAAAGGAACACCTACAGTGGGGAGAACAAATATTTGATACACTGCCAATTTTGCAGGTTTTCCTACTTACAAAGCATGTAGAGGTCTGTAATTTTTATCATAGGTACACTTCAACCGTGAGAGACGGAATCTAAAACAAAAATCCAGAAAATGACATTGTATGATTTTTAAGTCATTGATTTGCATTTTATTGCATGACAAAAGTATTTGATCACCTACCAACCAGTAAGAATTCCGGCTCTCACAGACCTGTTAGTTTTTCTTTAAGAAGCCCTCCTGTTCTCCACTCATTACCTGTATTAACTGCACCTGTTTGAACTCGTTACCTGTATAAAAGACCTGTCCACACACTCAATCAAACAGACTCCAACCTCTCCACAATGGCCAAGACCAGAGAGCCTTGTAAGGACATGAGGGATAAATTGTAGACCTGCACACGGCTGGGATGGGCAACAGGACAATAGGCAAGCAGCTTGGTGAGAAGGCAACAACTGTTGGTGCAATTATTAGAAAATGGAAGAAGTTCAAGATGACAGTCAATCACCCTCGGTCTGGGGCTCCATGCAAGATCTCACCTCGTGGGGCATCAATGATCATGAGGAAGGTGAGGGATCAGCCCAGAACTACACGGCAGGACCGGGAAAATGACCCGAAGGGAGCTGGGACCACAGTCTCAAAGAAAACCATTTGTAACACACTACGCCATCATGGATTAAAATCCTGCAGCGCACGCAAGGTCCTCCTGCTCAAGCCAGCGCATGTCCAGGCCCGTCTGAAGTTTGCCAGTGACCATCTGGATGATCCAGAGGAGGAATGGGAGAAGGTCATGTGGTCTGATGAGACAAAAATAGAGCCTTTTGGTCTAAACTCCACTCGCCGTGTTTGGAGGAAGAAGAAGGATGAGTACAACCCCAAGAACACCATCCCAAACCATCAAGCATGGAGGTGGAAACATCATTCTTTGGGGATGATTTTCTGCAAAGGGGACAGGACGACTGCACCGTATTGAGGGAAGGATGGATGGGGCCATGTATCCCGAGATCTTGGCCAACAACCTCCTTCCCTCAGTAAGAGCATTGAAGATGGGTCGTGGCTGGGTCTTCCAGCATGACAACAACCCGAAACACACAGCCATGGCAACTAAGGAGTGGCTCTGTAAGAAGCATCTCAAGGTCCAGGGGTGGCCTAGCCAGTCTCCAGACCTGAACCCAATAGAAAAACTTTGGAGGGAGCTGAAAGTCCGTATTGCCCAGAATCAGCCCCGAAACCTGAAGGATCGGGCGAGTGTCTGTATGGAGGAGTGGGCCAAAATCCCTGCTGCAGTGTGTGCAAACATGGTCAAGAACTACAGGAAATGTATGATCTCTGTAATTGCAAACAAAGGTTTCTGTACCAAATATTAAGTTCTGTTTTTCTGATGTATCAAATACTTATGTAATGCAATAAAATGCAAATTAATTACTTAAAAATCATACAATGTGATTTTCTGGATTTTTGTTTTAGATTCCGTCTCTCTCACAGTTGAAGTGTACCTATGATAAAAATTAGAGACCTCTACATGCTTTTTAAGTAGAAAAACCTGAAAAATTGGCAGTGTATCAAATACTTGTTCTCCCCACTGTATGTGAGAATGCTGTTCAACACCATAGTGCCCATGAAGCTCATCACTAAGCTAAGAACCCTGGGACTAAACACCCCCCACTGCAACTGGATCCTGGACTTCTGCCCCCAGGTGGTAAGGGTAGACAACAACACGTCTGCCACGCTGATCCTCAACACGGGGGCCCCTCAGGGGTGTGTACAGTACATCCAGTACTCCTTGTTCACCCACGACTGCGTGGCCAAACATGACTCCAACACCATCATTAAGTTTGTTGACGACACAAGTGATATTCCTGATCACCGACAACGATGAAACAGCCTATAGGTAGAAGGTCAGAGACCTGGCAGTGTGGTGCCAGGACAAGAATCTCTCACTCAATGTGAGCAAGACAAAAGAGCTGATCGTGGACAACAGGAAAAGGCAGGCCAAACATGCCCTCATTAACATCGACAGGCTGTAGTGGAGCGGGTAGAGAGTTTCAAGTTCTTTTGTTAATGTTTTTAAATGTTTATTTATTTATTGAATATTTGAAACATACAATATACTTGCAATGAAGTCGACGAAGCATCCAGGGTCAATGCCCTGATCTACCGCCAAAAATCATGAACCCAAACCCTCCAAGATCCCCCCACAGTTCCACAATAGCTGTCCCTCAACCATTCAAGAACCCTCCCAATTTCACCACCCCAGGAAGAAAAAATATATAAAAAATACAATTAATTCCATTCCCCACCCCCAAGAACCCTCTAATGCACCAACAACCAAGAGAATAAACTAAAGAGAAAAAAGGAAAGGTTGGAAGAAAACAGCAAACAACAATGCAAAAAAATATACAAAATAAAACAAAATAAACCAAAGGACATCAAGGACAACTAAAATCATAACAGCGATGCCAACTGTATATTGACTGTGTGCATGTCTGGCACTGTTCACAGACTGTGTGCATGTCTGGCACTGTTCATGTATGTGTTTATTTGAATGAGAGCATGTGTACAAACACCTGCACGGCATCAGCCTCAGGCAAACCGGCATTAGTTGTAAAAACACTGCCACTTAGTGTCATTCAAATGTACTTTTTATTATGTTTTATTTTGACTTTTTTTTCTTTTATCTTTGACCATCATTCTCTCTCTCACACAGCAACTCCAATCCTACTTGTCTCCAATTCCACATACCAACCTTAAGCACATCCCATCTATCTCTGTTGGCCACCCACTTCGGGTTTCTGCGCAACACATATCTTTCAACTATGCTGTGATGTTTAACGTACAATTTCAATCTATCTAATCGAATCGAATCCACCGATTGAGAGTTGAAGATAAATACTTTTACTAAGAGTAAAAGATCTCATAACAGTACTATTTCTAGGGTCAATTTTAGATCAATGCTATTTATTTTCAGCCATTTCTGAACCTGAGACCAGAAACAAGCTACCTGAGGGCAATACCAAAATAAATGGTCTTTTGATTCTGTATCCTCACAACAAAATCTGCAGAGCTTCAATGATTTTATGCCCCAAATAGTCAACATTTTGTTGGTGGCAAGAATTCTATATAATAATTTTAGCTGAAAAGCATGAAGTCTTGAATCATGCGTTGTTTTATATATCAACTCATACACCCTGTACCATGGAATTGGTACATCAAAAATCTCTTCCCAACTATTTTGCAATCTGCATGGCACAGATGTCAACATCCTGGTCCTCAAATGAAACTGGAATACTTTCCTATTTATGCTATTTTTATTCCTCCGCCAGTTTTGATCCTTTTTTGGGGGCAGACACACCAGTTCCCTACATCCTCCCGCTGCCACCTACCTCCTCCCGCTGCCACCTGCCTCCTCCATTTTTGGGGTAATGCTGTAATCAATTGGTTGTACTCTTGGATTGAGCAGACCTTTCTGTACAATTCTGATGACTCCATGAAGGACATAACTCTACCATTCCAATTTACAATATAATTTAAGAACAAAATACCCTTTTCAAACATCTTTCCCATGAATACAGGTATTTTATCAACCAGCACATTTGAGTTCAGCCAGAATATTTGTTCTATCTTTTCAGGGGGATGAAATTGAAATTGTAGCCAGCTCTGCAATGCTTGTTTGAAAAAGAGAGATACTGTACTTTAAAAATAGTATCATTTTCAATTAATCGAAGATGAGACATGGCAATCTGCACAAAGGCAAAAAGGCAATTTTTTTAAATGGATGAGCTTTTCTTAGTAATCTAATTGAGAACCATTTTGGGCTCAAATAAAACTATTGAATGAGTGAAGCTTTCAAAGAGAGGTTTAGTGCTTTTATATTTAATAATCTCAAATCACCCAATTCATATTCATTATATAGACAGGCGCGTTTTATTTTATCTGGTTTAGAGTCCCAGATAGAGCTAAATATTGTTTGCTCATATGATTTGAAAATGAATCATCAGGAGTAGGCAGCACCATAAGTAAGTGAGTAAACTGAGATATGACTAATGAGGGCAATTTTTCCATAAATAGACAGGTATTTACCTCCCCATGGTTGCATGATCTTGTCTTTTATTAGAAGTTTTCTACTGAAATTCATTGTGGAGAGCTTATTTATATGTTTTATGATATGAATATCGAGTATGTCTACTTCACCATCAGCCCATTTTATAGGTAAACTGCAGGGTAATGTAAAAGTTGTATTTTTTAAAGATCCAATACATTGTACATATTGTACACTTATCATAATTAGGATTTAGTCCAGAGACTACAGAATAGTTATCTAGATCTTCAATGAGACATTGCAGGGATCTAGCTTGCGGACTTAATATAAAACTTGAGTCATCGGCATACAAGGACACCATTGTTTTTAAGCCTTGGATTTCTCATCCTCTAATGTTGTTATTGGATTTGATTTTAATAGCTAGCATTTCAATGGCCGTAACGAATAGATATGGTGACAGCGGACACCCTTGTTTAACTCCTCTTGACAATTCAAAACTCTCTAAGAAATAGCTGTTATTTACTGTTTTATACCCGGGGTTGCTATACATTATTTTTTACCCATTTTATAAGAGAATTACCAAAATTGAAAAAATCCAGGCATTTATAAATAAAATCCAGTCTTACTTTATCAAATGCATTTTCAAAATCCGCTATAAATACCATTCCTGGCTTCTTACATGTTTCATGATGTTCTATTATTTCTCGCAGTTGTCGTATATTATCTCCAATGTATCGTCCATGTAAAAAACCTGTCTGGATGAACAGGATCAGGATGAACAATACCTGGTAAAACCCTTTTATTTCTGAGTGCTATGCATTTTGCTGGTATTTTTGCATCACAACATTGACGTGTAAGGGGCCTCCAGTTTTTTAGATAGACTGGGTCTTTATATTTGCCATCTGGGTCTTGTTTAAATAATAGAGAAATCAGACCTTCCTGCTGAGTACCTGACAGACTACCATTTCTATAGGAGTAGTTAAAACAATCTAAAACAAAGGAGATTTTAGTATATCAAAAAATACTTGATATACCTCTACCGGTATGCCATCAAGCTGGGGTTTTTCCAGGCTGAAAGGATTTAATAGCCTCAAAAAGTTCTTCCTCTGTAATTTGGCCTTCGCACTGATCTTTCCGTACATTTGTTAATTTTCAATTTTTTATATTATTTGGAAAGAATTCCTTACCATAATCTTCATTCAGTGGGAAAGGATGAGACGGAAAAGAGAACATCTGCCTAAAATAATTAGCTTCCTCTTTTAAAATATAATTCGGAGAATGAGTAACAAGTTTTTGCAAATTATTTTTCTTAGCGTTCCTGTATTAGAGATTCAGGAAGAAGTTTGTGCATTTTTCTCCATATTCCATCCAGTTTGCTTTATTTTTGGAGTAGATTATATTAGATCGTTCTTGAATAAGTTCCTCAAGTTCTTTTTGTTTTTCCTCTAACTTATTTTGTGTCTCTGTAGTGTCATTTTTATTGCTATCTACCTGTACTATTAGTTCATGGATTTCCCTCTTGTCTCTTTAGCCAGAAACAGCTTTCTTTTAAATTATTGATGAACATTGAATTGAATGACCCCTGACGGTACATTTAAAAGTATCCCAAACAATAAGGGGATTTGTTTTTACCTATATTATACTGGAAAAGTTCAGTTATGAATAATTTTGTCTTAGTTAAAAAATAAGTTGTCGTCCAGTAGACTTTGATTACATTTCAAATATCCCCATCCATGTGGAAAATCTATGAGAGTTATGTGAATGCCAGTTAGATGTAAAGGTTTTCCTCCTCTTCGTCTGAAGAGGAGAGGCGAGAAGGATCGGAGGACCAATATGCAGCGTGGTAAGTGTCCATGGTTCTTTTAATAAGAAATACTCAACATGAACACAACTGATACAAAAACAATAAACGTGAAACGAACGAAAACCAAAACAGTACAGTGTGGTGAAAAACACAGACACGAAAACAAACACCCCCCAACAAACAGTGAAACCCAGGCTACCTACAGTGCCTTGCGAAAGTATTCGGCCCCCTTGAACTTTGTGACCTTTTGCCACATTTCAGGCTTCAAACATAAAGATATAAAACTGTATTTTTTGTGAAGAATCAACAACAAGTGGGACACAATCATGAAGTGGAACTACATTTATTGGATATTTCAAACTTTTTTAACAAATCAAAAACTGAAAAATTGGGCGTGCAAAATTATTCAGCCCCCTTAAGTTAATACTTTGTAGCGCCACCTTTTGCTACGATTACAGCTGTAAGTCGCTTGGGGTATGTCTCTATCAGTTTTGCACATCGAGAGACTGAAATTTTTTCCCATTCCTCCTTGCAAAATAGCTCGAGCTCAGTGAGGTTGGATGGAGAGCATTTGTGAACAGCAGTTTTCAGTTCTTTCCACAGATTCTCGATTGGATTCAGGTCTGGACTTTGACTTGGCCATTCTAACACCTGGATATGTTTATTTTTGAACCATTCCATTGTAGATTTTGCTTTATGTTTTGGATCATTGTCTTGTTGGAAGACAAATCTCCATCCCAGTCTCAGGTCTTTTGCAGACTCCATCAGGTTCTCTTCCAGAATGGTCCTGTATTTGGCTCCATCCATCTTCCCATCAATTTTAACAATCTTCCCTGTTCCTGCTGAAGAAAAGCAGGCCCAAACCATGATTCTGCCACCACCATGTTTGACAGTGGGGATGGTGTGTTCAGGGTGATGAGCTGTGTTGCTTTTATGCCAAACGTAACGTTTTGGACTGTTGCCAAAAAGTTCAATTTTGGTTTCATCTGACCAGAGCACCTTCTTCCACATGTTTGGTGTGTCTCCCAGGTGGCTTGTGGCAAACTTTAAATGACACTTTTTATGGATATCTTTAAGAAATGGCTTTCTTCTTGCCACTCTTCCATAAAGGCCAGATTTGTGCAATATACGACTGATTGTTGTCCTATGGACAGAGTCTCCCACCTCAGCTGTAGATCTCTGCAGTTCATCCAGAGTGATCATGGGCCTCTTGGCTGCATCTCTGATCAGTCTTCTCCTTGTATGAGCTGAAAGTTTAGAGGGACGGCCAGGTCTTGGTAGATTTGCAGTGGTCTGATACTCCTTCCATTTCAATATTATCGCTTGCACAGTGCTCCTTGGGATGTTTAAAGCTTGGGAAATCTTTTTGTATCCAAATCCGGCTTTAAACTTCTTCACAACAGTATCTCGGACCTGCCTGGTGTGTTCCTTGTTCTTCATGATGCTCTCTGCGCTTTTAACGGACCTCTGAGACTATCACAGTGCAGGTGCATTTATACGGAGACTTGATTACACACAGGTGGATTGTATTTATCATCATTAGTCATTTAGGTCAACATTGGATAATTCAGAGATCCTCACTGAACTTCTGGAGAGAGTTTGCTGCACTGAAAGTAAAGGGGCTGAATAATTTTGCACGCCCAATTTGTCAGTTTTTGATTTGTTAAAAAAGTTTGAAATATCCAATAAATGTCGTTCTACTTTATGACTGTGTCCCACTTGTTGTTGATTCTTCACAAAAAAAACAGTTTTATATCTTTATGTTTGAAGCCTGAAATGTGGCAAAAGGTCGCAAAGTTCAAGGGGGCCGAATACTTTCGCAAGGCACTGTAAGTATGATTCTCAATCAGAGACAACTAATGACACCTGCCTCTGATTGAGAACCATACTAGGTCGAAACATAGAAATCCCAAAATCATAGAAAAACAAACATAGACTGCCCACCCCAACTCACGCCCTGACCATACTAAATAATGACAAAACAAAGGAAATAAAGGTCAGAACGTGACAATACCCCCCCCCCAAAGGTGCGGACTCCGGCCGCAAAACCCTTAACCTATAGGGGAGGGTCTGGGTGGGCGTCTGTCCGCGGCTCTGGCGCGGGACATGGACCCCACTTCACCACAGTCTTTCTCCGCCTCATTGTCCGCCTCCGTGGCCTCCTAAACACGGCGACCCTTCTAAATGGCTCCACTGGACTGAGGGGCAGCTCGGGACTGAGGGGTAGCTTGGGACTGAGGGGTAACTCGAGACTGAGGGGCAGCTCGGGACTGAGGGGCAGATCGGGACTGAGAGGCAGCTCGGGACTGAGGGGCAGCTCGGGACTGAGGGGCAGCTCAGTACTGAGGGGTAGCTCTGGACTGAGGGGTAGCTCAGGACTGAGGGGCAGCTCCGGACTGGCTGACGACTCTGGCAGATCCTGGCTGACTGGCGGCTCTGGCAGATCCTGGCTGAATGGCGGCTCTGGCAGATCCTGGCTGAATGGCGGCTCTGGCAGATCCTGGCGGCTCTGGCGGCTCCATGCTGACTGGCGGCTCTGGCGGCTCCATGCTGACTGGCGGCTCTGGCGGCTCCATGCTGAGTGGCGGCTCTGGCGGCTCCATACAGACTGGCGGCTCTGGCGGCTCATTATAGACTGGCGGCTCTGGCGGCTCCTGACAGACGGGAGACTCTAGCAGCTCTGGACAGACGGGAGACTCGAGCAGCTCTGGACAGACGGGAGACTCTAGTCGCTCTGGACAGACAGGAGACACTAGCTGCTCTGGACAGACGGGAGACTCTAGCAGCTCTGGACAGATGTGAGACTCTAGCCGCTCTGGACAGACGGGAGACTCTAGCAGCTCTGGACAGACGGGAGACTCTAGCCGCTCTGGACAGACGGGAACACCTGTAGGGAGGAGACAGAGAGACAGCCTGGTGCGTGGGGCTGCCAAAGGGCCCACCAGGCTGGGGAGACCTCCAGGAGGCTTGGTGTTAGGAGGAGGCACCTGAAGGACCGGGCTGTGGGGGAGCACTGGAGCTCTGGTGCGCAGCCTTGGCACCATTCCCCAGGCTGGATAACTTCTCTAGCCCGGACCCTCCAGAGTGCAGGCACAGGTTGAACCGGGCTGTCGGTAAGCACGGGAGATCTAGTGCCACTACGCGCACCTCTCCCTTAGGCTCCACTCCCACATTTGCCCAGCACGAGCTGAGCGCAGGCATAGGACGCACTGCACCCTCCCAGCACCCCGGAGACACAGCACGCAGAGCCGGCGCAGGATACCCTGGACCGAAACGGCGTACCGGTGACCAGACACGCTGAGCAGGCACCATACGCCCTGGCTGGATGCCCACACTCGCATGACACTCTCGGGGGGCTGCCCTATAGCGCACCGGGCTATGGGCACGTACTGGCGACACCGTGCGCTTAACACGTTGCCTGACCAGTAACGCGCTGCTTATAATAAGCACGAGGAGTGAGCTCAGGTCTGCTACCTGGTTTAGCCCCACACCTCGTGTGCCCCTTCCCAAAAAATTGGGGGCTGCCTCTCGTACGTGTCGCGCTGCCGTGCTGCCTCCTCACATCGCCGCCACTCAGCTTTCACTGCCTCCAGCTCTGCTTTGGGGCGGCGATATTCCCCAGCCTGTGCCCAGGGTCCTTCTCTGTTCAAAATCTCCTCCCATGTCCAGGAGTCCTGTGATGCTGGCCGCTGCGGCTGCTGCCGCTGTCTGTTACCACGCCGCTTGGTCCTTGGTTGGTGGGTGTTTCTGTAAAGGTTTTCCTCCTCTTTGTCTGAAGAGGAGAGGCGAGAAGGATCGGAGGACCAATATACGGCGTGATAAGTGTCCATGGTTCAATTAATAAGAAATACTCAACATGAACACAACTGATACAAAAACAATAAACATGAAACGATCGAAAAACCTAAACAATACCGTGTGGTGAAAAACACAGACACGGAAACAAACACCCCCCAACAAACAGTGAAACCCAGGCTACCTAAGTATGATTCTCAATCAGAGACAACTAATGACACCTGCCTCTGATTGAGAACCATACTAGGCCGAAACATAGAAATCCCAAAATCATAGAAAAACAAACATAGACTGCCCACCCCAACTCACGCATAGACCATACTAAAGAATGACAAAACAAAGGAAATAAAGGTCAGAACGTGACATTAGATGATGATCCGATCGCATTCTGTCTCCTATCAAAACTTTTTTAACCTTTGATGCAAGAGAGAAAGAGACAAGAAAGTAGTCAAGATGACTAGCTTGATTAAGTCTCCTCCATGTATATCTCACTCGGTCAGGGTTTTTTTAAGTCTCCAAATATCCACTATTTCTAAAGTGTCCATAATATTTGTGATTTCCTTAAGGGCACGGTGATGATAGTTTGTAGAGTGATTACCTTTACGTTCCATTGAGGTATTTAACACTGTGTTATAGTCTCCTACCATAATGATTAGATCATTTGTTGCCTGTAAGTTCAATAAATTGGTATAAATGTTTTTGAAGAAGTCTGGATCATCCTGATTTGGACCATACAGATTATTGAGTCAGATCTCTTTTCCGTACACTTTCATATTCGAAAGGATCCAACTTCCTTGCGAATAATTCCTGACTATTTGCACATTCAGATCGGAATTTATGTTAATTAATATCATCACACCTTTTGAGTTCCTTTGACCATGAAATTAAAAAAATTCACCATTCCTTTTTCCACGCAACTTCATCTAAGGATGTACAGTCAAAAGTTTTGGCCTAAAGTTTTGAGAATGACACAAATATTAATTTCCACAAAGTTTGCTGCTTCAGTGTCTTTAGATATTTTTGTCAGATGTTACTATGGAATACTGAAGTATAATTACAAGCATTTCAAATGTGTCAAAGGCTTTTATTGACAATTACATGAAGTTAATGCAAAGAGTCATTATTTGCAGTGTTGACCCTTCTTTTTCAAGACCTCTGCAATCCACCCTGGCATGCTGTCAATTAACTTCTGGGCCACATCCTGACTGATGGCAGCCCATTCTTTCATAATCAATACTTGGAGTTTGTCAGAATTTGTGGGATTTTGCCTCTTGAGGATTGACCACAAGTTCTCAATGGGACCTAGGGAGTTTCCTGGCCATGGACCCAAAAAATATATGTTTTGTTCCCCGAGCCACTTAGTTATCACTTTTGCCTTATGGAAAGGTGCTCCTTCATGCTGGAAAAGGCATTGTTCATCACCAATCTGTTCCTGGATGGTTGGGAGAAGTTGCTCTCGGAGGATGTGTTGGTACCATTCTTTATTTTGGCTGTGTTCTTAGGCAAAATTGTGAGTGAGCCCACTCCCTTGGCTGAGAAGCAACCCCACACATGAATGGTCTCAGGATGCTTTACTGTTGGCATGACACAGGACTGATAGTAGCGCTCACCTTGTCTTCTCCGGACAAGCTTTTTTTAAGGATGCTCGAAACAATCGGAAAGAGGATTCATCAGAGAAAATGACTTTACCCCAGTCCTCAGCAGTCCAAACCCTGTACCTTCTGCAGAATATCAGTCTGTCCCTGATGTTTTTCCTGGAGAGAAGTGGCTTCTTTGCTACCCTTCTTGACACCAGGCCATCCAACCAAAAGTCTTCACCTCACTGTGCGTGCAGATGCACTCACACCTGCCTGCTGCCATTCCTGAGCAAGCTCTGTACTGGTGGTGCCCCGATCCCGCAGCTGAATCAACTTTAGGAGACGGTCCTGGCACTTGCTGGACTTTTTTGGGCGCCCTGAAGCCTTCTTCACAGCAATTGAACCGCTCTCCTTGAAGTTCTTGATGATCCGATAAATGGTTGATTTAGGTGCAATCTTACTGGCAGCAATATCCTTGCCTGTGAAGCCCTTTTTGTGCGAAGCAATGATGATGGCACGTGTTTCCTTGCAGGTAACCATGGTTGACAGAGGAAGAACAATGATTCCATGCACCACCCTCCTTTTGAAGCTTCCAGTCTGTTATTCGAACTCCATCAGCATGACAGAGTGATCTCCAGCCTTCTCCTCATCAACACTCACACCTGTGTTAACGAGAGAATCACAGACATGATATCAGCTGGTCCTTTTGTGGCAGGGCTGAAATGCAGTGGAAATGTTTTTGGGGGTTTTAGTTCATTTGCATGGCAAAGAGGGACTTTACAATTAATTGCAATTTATCTGATCACTCTTCATAACATTCTGGAGCATATGCAAATTGCCATCATACAAACTGAGGCACCAGACTTTGTGAAAATGAATATTTGTGTCATACTCAAAACTTTTGGCCACGACTGTAGAGTGAGTTTCCTGTAAACAGTATATGTTATACTCCTTTTCTTTAAGCCATGTAACGATGGATCTTCTTTTTTATAATCTGCTAAACCGTTACAATTATAACTGGCTATACTTATTTCACCCCTTACCATAACTAGATCCTATTCTCAGTCTAAATTTACCATAATTAGTGCTTGTAAAATGACTGCTATCAGAGGTATTATGAAGGTCAAAACTAGAGCTTTCAAATGTCTGATATTTATAATTCAAGAAATAGGTTCTAGCAATATTTGTTTTATTCCCTTGCCTGTTTGCCTGTGAGCCAATGCCACAGATGTTAGAATATTGAGACAAGATATTATGTGTGTAACAAATCTGAGTAGGTTGATGTGTATGATATTGGATGTGTTATAGTGAGAGTGTGTACTATGTCTGTATAAGAGTAAGACTATAAGAGTATAATGTGTGATGTCCAAATAAATAATAACTCTGCCAATTTCCATGGTTTAGTGTCTGTGTGTAACATGTAGTGTGTATAGCCTTAATATTCATGATGATAATTGTAATCCATATCGTATCACCATCATAGTTGCATCATAATTACCTTTAACATAATTGAAAAACCAATCCCAGCATTGCCATAGCAATTGACGTTTCACATGATCATGAAAGAGACCTTGCATTACTCTAGAGACGGCTTCACTACAGTACGAGGTTTGATGTTGGTGTGCTGTGCCTTTTTTTCTCAACACATAGTGTTGTGTGTTCCTTCCAAACAACTCAGCTTTAGTTTCATCTGTCCCCAGAATATTTTGCCAGTAGCTCTGTGGAACGTCCAGGTGCTCTTTTGCAAACATCAGACATGCAGCAGTTGCTTCTTCCATGGTGTCCTCTCATGAACACCATTCTTGTTTAGTGTTCTACGTATCATAGACTCGTCAACAGAGATAGCATGTTCCAGAGATTTCTGTAAGTCTTTAGCTGACACCCTAGGATTCTTCTTAACCTTATTGAGCATTATGCACTGTGCTCTTGCAGTCATATTTGCAGGATGGCCATTCTTAGGGAGAGTAGCAACAGTGCTGATCTTTTTCCAATTATAGACAATTTGTCTTACTGTGGACTGATGAACATCAAGGCTTTTAGAGATACTTTTGTAATCCTTTCCAGCCTTATGCAAGTCAACAATTCTTAATCTTTGGTCTCCTGAGATCTCTTTTGTTCGAGGCATGGTTCACATCAGGCAATGATTATTGTGAATAGCAAACTCAAATTTTTTCAGTGTTTTTTATAGGGCAGGCCAGCTCTAACCAACATCTCCAATCTCTTCTCAAGGATTGTACTCCAGGTTAGCTGACTCCTGACTCCAATTAGCTTTTGGAGATGTCATTAGCCTATGGGTTCACATACTTTTTCCAACCTACACTTCAAATGTTCAAATTATGTATTTAATATAGACAAGAAAAATACAACAATTTATGTGTTATTAGATTAAGCACACTGTGTTTGTCTGTTGTTGTGACTTAGATGAGGATCAAATCAAATTTTATGACCAATTTATCCAGAAATCCAGATAATTCCAAAGGGTCCACATACTTTTTCTTGCCACTGTAGACCTCAGAATAACTGGAGTGAGTATGATAAGCACTTCAATCAGACACCAAAGAAGATACTAGGCAATGTTTGACTCACTTGTCTCTCATTCTTCCTTTTCTTTGCCCCGAGGAAGAGGACCTATTCCCGGGTAGCACACCACCGGGTGCAAGTTGAGAGTATGTATTGAAACCCCCAGACTCATCGCTCTCTCTGTTTTGTTCATTAACACAGGCAGTCAGAGGAGCCACCACGATGGACACAGTGACCCACTCGTTACTTGAGAGACCTTTGAGTTGTATTTCTCCCCTTCCCCCCAACGTTTATTAAACAACTTTATTTTGAGCATCGTAAAACGGTCTCCCGCTGTCTTATTTTACTGTGAGTTTCACTTTTGACTCCCCTGGCCTGCCACAGTACTTATGGAAATTGTAACGGAATTCCTTTCTACAGAGGAGGAGTAGCAAGGATCAGACCAATGTGCAGCGTGGTCTGCATGATATATTTAATAAATCAACAGACCACTGAGCAAAATAACAAAAGTACAAACAAACAACCGAAACAGTCCCGTATGGTGAAAACACTAACACAGGATACAACCACCCACAAAGCACAATAGAAAACAGGCTACATAAATATGGCTCCCAATCAGAGACAACGACTGACACCTGCCTCTGATTGAGAACCATACTAGGCCAAACACATAGAAATATAACAGAACAAAACATAGAAAAACAACATAGAATGCCCACCCCAACTCACACCCTGACCAACTAAAATAAAAACATAAAAAATGAACTAAGGTCAGAATGTGATAGAAATAAGCTAGTGCCCTCGCCTCGATTTGGCGAGGGCACTAGAACAATCTGCAATACCCAGCTTCACTCTACTAAAATCTGAAGTCAAATGCCTAAACTCATGATATGGTGCTTCTGTCCCCAGTCAAGGAGGGCCTACAGCAGCACTTAGATCTTCTGCACAGATTGTGTCAGACCTGGGCCCCGACAGTAAATCTCAGTAAGACAAAAATAATGTTATTTCAAAAAAGGACGACACATTTCCATCTAGACACCGTTGCCCTAGAGCATTAAAAAAAAAACTATTACATACCTCGGCCTAAACATCAGCGACACAGGTAACTTCCAGGAAAGCTGTGAACAATCTAAGACACAAGTCAAGAAGGGCCTTCTACGCCATTAAAAGGAACATAAAATTCAACATACCGATTAGGATCTGGCTAAAAATACCTGAGTCAGTTAAAGAACCCATTGCCCTTTATATCTGTGAAGTCTGGGGTCCGCTCACCAACCAAGAATTCACAAAATGGGACAAAGTCCAAATTGAGACTCGGCATGCAGACTTCTGGAAAAATATCCTCTGTGTACAATGTAAAACACCAAATAACGCAAGATGAGCAGAATTAGGCTGATCCCAATAAATATCAAAATCCATAAAAGAAATGTAAAATTTTACATCTTCAAAGGAAGCGATTCCCAAACCTTCCAGAACAAAGCCATCACCTACAGACAGGTGAACCTGTAGAAGATTTCCCTAAGCAAGCTGTTCCTGGGGCTCTGTTCACAAAACACAAACATACCCAACAAATCCCCAGCACAGAAACACAATTAGACCCAACCAAATCATGAGAAAACAAAAAGATAATTATTTCCAATGTGTTTTGTAATTAACAAAATAAACTGAGAACTAGAATGCTATTTGGCCCTAAACAGAGAGTACACTGTGGCAGAATACCTGACCACTGTGACTGGCCCAAAATTAAACGAAAGCTTTGACTATGTACAGACTCAGTGAGCATAGCCTTCCTATTGAGAGAGGCCATCGTAGGCAGACCTGGCTCTCAAGAGAAGACTGGCTATCCAGAGCAGAGTTAGAAAGGTACACAACGGCAGGCAGTCTCAGGGTCAGGGCAGGCAGAGGTCAGTAATCCAGGGTGGTGTGACAAGGTACAGAACGGCAGGCAGGCTCAGGGCAGGCAGAATGGTCAAAACCGGGAAAGCTAGAAAACAGGAAGTAGAGAACGAAAGCCAGGCGCATGGGAAAACCACTAGTAGGCTCGACGAAACAAAGCTAACTGGCAACAGACGAACAGAGAACAAAGGTATAAATACACTAGGTATGTGGCAGGGTCTAGAGTCAATCACGGATTACAAAAAGAAAACCAGCCCAGTCACGGACCAGGATGTCTTGCTCCCAGGCAGACTAAATATCTTTTTTGCCCGCTTTGAGGACAATACACTGCCACTGACACGGCCCGCAACCAAAACCTGCGGACTCTCCTTCACTGCAGCCGATGTGAGGAAAACATTTAAACATGTTAACCCTCGCAAGGCTGCAGGCCCAGACGGCATCCCCAGCCGCGTCCTCAGAGCATGCGCAGACCAGCTGGCTGGTGTGTTTACGGGCATATTCAATCAATCCTTATCCTGTTCCCACATGCTTCAAGAGGGCCACCATTGTCCCTGTTCCCAAGAAAGCTAAATTAACTGACCTAAACGACTACTGCCCCGTAGCATTCACTTCCGTCATCATGAAGTGCTTTGAGAGACTAGTCAAGGACCATATCACCTCCAGCCTACCTGACACCCTAGACCCACTCCAATTTGCTTACCGCCCAAATAGGTCCACAGATGATGCAATCTCAACCACACTGCTCACTGCCCTAACCCATCTGGACAAGAGCTCAGACAACAGCTCAGCATTTAACACCATAGTACCCTCCAAACTCGTCATCAAACTCGAGACCCTGGGTCTCGACCCCGCCCTGTGCAACTGGGTACTGGACTTCCTGACGGACCGCCCCCAGGTGGTGAGGGTAGGCAACAACATCTCCACCCCGCTGATCCTCAACACTGGGGCCCCACAAGGGTGCGTTCTGAGCCCTCTCCTGTACTCCCTGTTCACCCATGACTGCGTGGCTATGCACACCTCCAACTCAATCATCAAGTTTGCAGACGACACTACAGTGGTAGGCTTGATTACCAACAACGACGAGACGGCCTACAGGGAGGAGGTGAGGGCCCTCGGAGTGTGGTTTCAGGAAAATAACCTCACTCTCAACGTCAACAAAACAAAGAAGATGATTGTGGACTTCAGGAAACAGCAGAGGGAGCACCCCCTTATCCACATCGATGGGACAGTAGTGGAGAGGGTAGTAAGTTTTAAGTTCCTCGGCGTACACATCACGGACAAACTGAATTGGTCCACCCACACAGACAGCATCGTGAAGAAGGTGCAGCAGGAGGATGAAGAAATTTGGCTTGTCACCAAAAGCACTCACAAACTTCTACAGATGCACCATCGAGAGCATCCTGTCGGGCTGTATCACCGCCTGGTACGGCAACTGCTCCGCCCACAACCGTAAGGCTCTCCAGAAGGCTCTCTAGTGAGGTCTGCACAACGCATCACCAGGGGCAAACTACCTGCCCTCCAGGACACCTACATCACCCGATGTCACAGGAAGGCCATAAAGATCATCAAGGACAACAACCACCCGAGCCACTGCCTGTTCACCCCGCTATCATCCAGAAGGCAAGGTCAGTACAGGTGCATCAAAGCTGGGACCGAGAGACTGAAAAACAGCTTCTATCTCAAGGCCATCAGACTGTTAAACAGCCACCACTAACATTGAGTGGCTGCTGCCAACACACTGACTCAACTCCAGCCACTTTAATCATGGGAATTGATGGAAATTGATGTAAAATATATCACTAGCCACTTTAAACAATACCACTTTATTTACATACCCTACATTACTCATCTCATATGTATATACTGTACTTGAATACCATCTACTGCATCTTGCCTACGCCGTTCTGTACCATCACTCATTCATATATCTTTATGTACATATTCTTTATCCCTTTACACTTGTGTGTATAAGGTAGTCATTTTGGAATTGTTAGGTTAGATTACTCGTTGGTTATTACTGCATTGTCGGAACTAGAAGCACAAGCATTTCGCTACACTCACATTAACATCGGCTAACCATGTGTATGTGACAAATACATTTGATTTGATTTGTTTTTGAAGATGGGTGACACCTAGAGGGGGGTGGAGACAAGCACAAAGACAGGTGAAACAGATCAAGGTTTGACACACAAAATTAGTTGGAAACTGAGCTGCACTTCCTAACCTCCTGCCAATATGACCATATTAGAGATACATATTTTGATAAACCATAACTCATGACCTCTATGATGTTTAAATGTCTTTTTAAAAATTAAACAAACCAAGTAGCCAGGGACAGAAAAAGTAAGAAACCTTAAAAGAAACAGTAAAACAGTCAAATAATACTTGAGTAAATGTCTAAAAGTATTTGGTTTAAATGTATTTAAGTATCAAATGTCAAAGTATAAATCATTTAAAATGTCTTATATTAAGCAAACCAGATGACATGATTTTCTTTTCTTTTTTAAAATTTACAGCTAGCCAGGGGCACAGTTCAACACTCAGACATAATTTACAAACAAAGCATTTGGGTTTAGTGAGTCTGCCAGATCAGAGGAAGTAGGGATTACCAGGGATGTTGTCTTGATAAGTGCGTGAATTAGACCAATTTCCTGTCCTGCTAAGCATTCAAATTGTAACGAGTACTTTTGGGTGTCAGGGAAAATGTAAGGAGTAAAAAGTACTGTCATGCCCTGGTCGAAATATATTATGTTTATCTTCATTTATTTGGTCAAGCCAGGGTGTGACATGGGTTATTGTGGTGTGTTTTTGTCTTGGGGTTTTGTGGGGTGTCTAGCATAGTCTATGGCTGCCTGAGGCGGTTCTCAATCAGAGTCAGGTGATTTTCATTGTCTCTGATTGGGAACCATATTTAGGCAGCCATATTTTTTTGAGTGTTTCGTGGGTGATTGTTCCTGTCTCTGTGTTTAATTTTCACCAGATAGGCTGTATAGTTTTTCTCGGTCCGTCTGTTGTTTTGTACATTCAGTTATTTCATGTCTAGTCGTATTTTCATTAATAAACATGAGTAACCACCACGCTGCATTTTGGTCCGCTCCTCCTTCAACAGAAGAACGTCGTTACAAGTACATTATTTTCTTTAGGAATGTAGTGGAGTAAAAGTAAAAGTTGTCAAAAATATAAATAGTAATGTAAAGTAAAGATACCACAAAAAGTACTTTACACCACTGCAAGTAACAGTCTGTTAAAACATACACTGAGTGTACAAAACATTAGGAAAACCTCCTGATTGAGTTGCACCCCCCTTTGCGTACCGCAGCGGTGATGGCCCTTGTTGACTCCAGTGATTCCCACAGTTGTGTCAAGTTGGCTGGATGTCCTTTGGGTGGTGGACCATTCTTGATTCACACTGGAAACTGTTGAGCGTAGAAAACCCCAGCAGCACTGCAGTTCTTGACACATTCAAACCAGTGCGTCTGGCACCTACTACAATTCCCCATTCAAAGACACTTAAGTATTTTGTCTTGCCTAATTCACCCTCCCAGTGGCACACATAGACAATCCATGTCTCAATTGTGTCAAGGCTTAAAAGTCCATCTTTAACCTGTCTCCGCCCCTTCATCTACACTGATTGGATTTAAGTGACATTGACATCAATTAGGGATCATAGCATTTCCCATGGTCACCTGTTTTGTAGACTCAGTGTATATATTATGAGTAATTCTTCATCAATCATTCAATTCAAAAGTGCTCCTACGAAATAAAACACACATTGATATATGTGGGAGCTGTGGGAGTCTCGTTGACACTGAAAACGTATCAACACACTGTGCATTTGCCTCACAAACACATTAGTCAGTTGTGGCCAGGGATCAATGTCATGGATTATCATACCCAATTGTTATTGCATGCGATCATCAGTTACATTTTTTGAAACACCATCTACTCCATCACAAGGAAAGGCCCATAGGATTCAGGTTTGTGTACACAGTATCATATACTACTAGCATATAGTACTTAAAACTTCTTAGGGCTGCAATCCCGTTAACGGCCCAGGGCCCAGTGTACATGGGTGGCCAAGGATGCAGGGCATTGCCAAAGTTAAACCCAACCCTCGTTACCCCCTTGACAGTGGAACACAGAGAATAGAGAGCAGTTAATGACATTTCTCCAGAGAAGAAACCTTTGGGGCGGTCTTGTTTGGAATGAGTCCCAGCTGTTTTAAGGGTTAAGGGTGGGGGGGGGGGGGTAATTAGAGATCTCCCTTGTGAGTGACAGAGGAGGGTCATAAATCTAGTGGGCTAATTATACAGCAGTACAAGAAAGCTGTCTGTTAATCTTGGGCACGGATCATCAACTGGATTCAGCAGCGGGCTGTTTTTTTCTTGAGCGGATGGTCAGGGGACTGGAATATAATTACAAATCATTTATAGACTGCAAATTGACCACAGGAAGAACAAACAGATATAATATTTGACTAAAACATAATCCTTTCAATCCTTGCTTACATTTGTATATGATCACATAAATATCTCTCTATTATGCGTGGGAATACTTTGGAACAGATTTCCAAAATTAAAATCACGTGCAGCTGATTTGCTGGTGATTTTTATAGTCTTTTAAAAGAAGATAAAATCAAATCACATTTGGGCCATATTCGGCCCGTGGGCCGCCAGTTGGAGAACCCTGATTTAGTTACACCACCTCCTCCCACAACCCATACTCTCTGTTATACACACACTAACACACTCCTCTATTCTCTCATTCCCTTTGTCCCTACCTTTGCTTCTCTCACTCTTTTCCAAGACATGCTACTCAATAGAATTGTAAGGGACATCTTCATTGCAATAACAAAAAGTGAGAATGCAGGACACATGCTCATGAACCCTCCCCACATTTTACCATGAAGTGGAAAATGTCAGTATAGGATTCTGTCAGGCACTGATTAGGTGGTACCACTTTGACAAAGAGATTGGGGTGCATGGTAAGGCAGGACGGGGCAGCCAGAAGCCAACAGTCACAGGTTAGAAAAATAAAGAGACAGGCAATATGCACGTTAACAATTGTTATGATATGGGGTTTAGGTTAGTGTTAGCCCACAGTTAGGCTGCACACTACCAGGTTACACGTCCACACTCCATCCCCACGTGGCAGCACCAACCGGCTCAAGGGCATTGCTCTTCCAGGATACCTTAATAAGCTTCAGTTGCAGGCAATTATGGTGATCATTAGTCAGGGTCCCAGCTGGCAGAGCCTAAGGTATTGATAAATCAGGAAATCAGATTTTGCATGTCCATTTAAATATTTTTAAAGCAACTTCATAAAGGTCTATCAACTAGAAACGTTTTAAAGTCATCCACAACAATAACATAAAGAACCATGTTACGTTTGGCTTTGACATCTTGAAATACACTGAGTGTACAAAACATTAGGAACGCCTTCCTAACACCTTCCCTGTTGCCCTCAGAACGGCCTCAATTAGTCAGGGCATGGATTCTACAAAGTGTCGAAAGTGTTCTACAGAGATGCTGGCCCATGTTGACTCCAACACTGGCCGAAAAGGGTCAATATCAGGGGATATCTTTATCTATACATTTCCGGATATCTGACATTTTACTAGATATACGGTGCATTCAGAAAGTATTCCAACCCTTTCCTTTTCCACCTTTTGTTACACTACAACCTTATTCTAAAATTGATTAAATAAATGTTTCCCTCACCAATCTTCACACAATACCCCACAACGACAAACCGGAAAAAGTTTTTTCAAATATTTTGCACATTAATTAAAATAAAAAACGTAAATAACTTATTTACATAAGTATTCAGACCCTTTGCTATGAGACTCTAAATTGAGCTCAGGTGCATCCCCTTTCCATTGATCATCCTTGAGATGTTTCTACAACTCGATTGGAGTCACCCTGTCTTAAATTCAATTGATTGGACATGATTTGGAAAGGCACACACCTGTCTATATAAGGTTCCACAGTTAACAGTTGTCAGAGCAAAACACAAGCCATAAGGTTGAAGGAATTGTCTGTAGAGCTCCAACACAGGATTGTGTCGAGTCACAGATCTGGGGAAGGGTACCAAAAATGTCTGCAGTATTAAAGGTTCCCAAGAACACAGTGGCCTCCATAACTCTTAAATGGAAGAAGTTTGGAACCACCAAGACTCTTCCTAGAGCTGGCCGCCTGGCCAAACTGAGCAATCGGGGAGAAGGGCCTTCGTCAGGGAGGTGACCAAGAACCCGATGGTCACTCTGACAGAGCTCCAGAGTTCCTCTGTGGAGATGGGAGAACCTTCCAGAAGGACAACCATCTCTGCAGCACTCCACCAATTAGACCTTTATGGTAGAGTGGCCAGACGGAAGCCACTCCTCAGTAAAAGGCACATGACAGACTGCTTGGAGTTTACCAAAAGGCCCCTAAATGACTCTAAGACCATGAGAAAGAACATTCTCTGGCCTTATGAAACCAAGATTGAACTATTTGGCCTAAATGGTCAAGCATTGTGGTGGCAACATCATGCTGTGGGATGTTTTTCAGCAGCAGGGATGGGGAGACTAGTCAAAAACGAGGGAAAGATAAACATAGCAAAGGACAGAGAGATCCTTGATGAAAACTTACTCCAGAGTGCTCAGGACCTCAGACTGGGGCATAGGTTCACCTTCCAACAGAACAACGACCCTAAGCACACAGCCAAGACAATGCAGGAGTGGCTTCTCTGAATGTGCTTGAGTGGCGCAGCATGAGCTCGGACTTGAACCCGATCGATAACATCTCTGGAGAGACCTGAAAATAACTGTGCAGCATTGTTCACCATCCAACCTGACAGAGCTTGAGAGGATCTGCAGAGAAGAATGGGAGAAACTCCACAGATACAGGGGTGCCAAGCTTGTAGGATCATACCCAAGAAGACTCAAGGCTGTAATCGCTGCGAAATGTGCTTCAGCAAAGTACTGAGTAAAGGCTCTGAATACTTATGTAAATATGATATTTCACTTTTTAATTAGTTTTTTATTTTGCAACAATTTCTAAAATAAATATTGTGCTTTGTCATTATGGGGTATTGTGTGTAGACTGATGAGGGGGAAAAAACAAGTCAATTTTGGAATAAGGCTGTAACTTAACACAATGTGGAAAAAGTCAAGGGGTCTGAATACTTTCCGAATGCACCGTCAATCTGAATGGCACACATACACAATCCATGTCTCAATTGTCTCAAGGCTTGAATAGCCTTCATTAACCTGTCTCCCCCCTTTCATCTGCACTGATTGAAGTGGATGTAACAGGCAACATCAATAAGGGATCATAGCTTTCACCTGGATTCACCTGGTCAGTCTATGTCATGGAAAGAGCAGGGCTGTGTTTCAAACTCATAAAAGACACACCCTCTTCCACTTACCCTCGCCTTATGCCCTTGGGGGAATTCCCGTCACCATCTTGGACGTCGGTCTAAACGATTAGCCAAACAAGGGAAGTTCACAACGTAAGCCCCTCAGCCCTCGTTTTTGATCGAGTTTAAGGGTGTACAATTATGTTCACTTTGGGGCCTAAAATGCCCCATAATTCAATCCGCGATGATTTTACATCCGCTAAGAAAATTCCGCCAAAACTTAAAACCTCAACGTCAATATGGATGAGTCAACATACAAGTGTAAGTAAAAACTAATGTAAAAAAGGTTGGAAATTCCAGTTAGTCCATTTAAAAAATCATTCCTTCCTCACTCGCCCCTTGCCCTGCAAGTGTATACCTGTCAGACGTCATGATACGTCATCAGAAGTGTCCACTTAATTTGAGGGGATAGGGTGTATTTTAAGTGCTGCCCAGGTGTTTAATGTTTTGTTCACACAGTGTATAAGGAAACTATTAACAACACATTTTTTTTTACTATGTAACGCTAATGCTTACAATAATCATAAAAAATCCTCTTCCATGGACTAAAGGCCGGATTTACTCCAAATGTGGTTTTTGGACTCCTCACCGTGGTCCCTAAAGAGTTTGAGAAAATAACGTGCATTCAAAGATGGCCTCAATATACCAGCAGACGCATATTAGCACATACAGTTGTTATGATATGGGGTTTAGGTTAGTGTTAACACACAGTTAGGCAACACACTACCAGGTTACACTTCCAAACTCCATCCCCAGGTGGCAGCACCAACCTGGTCAAGAGCATTGCTCTGCCAGGTAGCCATGAAAAGGACATCAAGTGCAGGCAATTAAGGTAATCGTCAGTCAGGGTCCCAGCTGGCAGAGCCGTGAGGCTGCTGGTTTGTTTGGTGGCCATGAGACCTTTCATTTGGTTTTGAGACTTTCGTTTGGCCATGCCTGTTTGTAGTTTTCCTTTTTGTATGTTTATTTTCATCGCCCATCTGAACAATTAAGAGTTTCAATCCAAAACACTATACCGTAGATCCATTTTCAGAAATGTTGACCAATTAGCTTTTATTGTCTAAACAAATGATGAAGTTACGTGTTTTTTCACCGTCTAATCATTGCATTGGGTTTTTCAATGACAGATTTTAAACAAATACATGTCTATCACTTGATGGTTTCATTTCAGAGAGACAAATAATCATGTTGTATTTGCTAAATGCTATATATCCACTTTACTCTCAGAGAAATAAGTAGTACTGCTAGGTTTCACACAGGTCAGTGTAACAAATAATTACTTTTGAAATAAAGAACTGTACAAATGATACATTTGTGACATCTATATTTAAAACATTTTAAAAAAATAATTCAGTACAGTAATATGAGATCTGTATGTAAAACATTTGCATTTGACATTTTAGTCATTTTGAGATTGCATCGTCTGTGGACCTATTTGGGCGGTAAGCAAATTGGAGTGGGTCTAGGGTGTCAGGTAGGGTAGAGGTGATATGGTCCTTGACTAGTCTCTCAAAGCACTTCATGATGACGGAAGTGAGTGCTACGGGGCGGTAGTCGTTTAGCTAGGTTACCTTAGCTTTCTTGGGAACAGGAACAATGGTGGCCCTCTTGAAGCATGTGGGAACAGCAGACTGAGATAGGGATTGATTGAATATGTCCGTAAACACACCAGCCAGCTGGTCTGCGCATGCTCTGAGGGCGCGGCTGGGGATGCCGTCTGGGCCTGCAGCCTTGCGAGGGTTAACACGTTTAAATGTTTTACTCATCTCGGCTGCAGTGAAGGAGAGTCCGCATGTTTTCGTTGCAGGCCGTGTCAGTGGCACTGTATTGTCCTCAAAGCGGGCAAAAAAGTTATTTAGTCTGCCTGGGAGCATTATACTGTTTTTCACACTGTGTATTTATATACTGTATTTCCCACATAGCTCATTCTAAAATCTACTACTGTACATAGCATTTTTGCTACACTGTTTGTACCTCCTGTATGTATATGCTGGCTTCTTGACAGTTTACATATTTTCACCTGTACATATCATTCTAAGTATATATTTTTCGTGTATATATGCATAGATTGCTTTTGGATTAAAGGGATTCACCCGTACATTCATGATTTCTTGTTTTGTCATTTTTTATTATTATTTCATACTTGTTTGAAATTTTTACAGCCATGCCTCGAGCCAGTAACACATTTCACTGCACCCGCTATAACACCTGCAACTGTGTACGCGACCAACAGCATTTTATTTTATTTGATTAATTCTACTTTGATCTACCAGCATCATCACCCCGTCACAGGACACCAACACCCACTTACCCCGAGGTGGCTCAACTTACCCCATACCCGGAATAAGTCATGTCAAGAGACCACTTGTTTGGACAAGCTATGTTTTTAAACAGTTAAATTTACATGAATATTGATTATTTCCAGGGATACACAACATCGTAAATCATATGTAGATATCTTTGTTACAAAGAATACTATATTTCCCTTGACATGGTGATGCTGAAAATGGCTCAACTTACCCCACTCTCCCATACTTTTGATTTCAAATCATTTCCTGAGGCTTGGGGAACTTCTGCCACCGCAGATTTCCCACATGCACGCACGCACGTAGGCACGCACGCACTCTCTCTCTAACAAACACACACACATGCACACGAAACATGCTTGTACACACACAGGCACATTCCTCTCTAACAGTAAACAGCTGCTCTGTGTGTCCATGTAGAGGAATGAAAGAGGTTCCGATGTTGGATGCACATATGCACACACACACACACACACACACAGACACACAGGATGCCACATTGCCACCATATCCATCACACAAACCTCGAGGACAAATATTCAAGCAATAACAAAGAGAGCAACAATGAAGAATTCTCCCTATGTCACCTCAATAAAAAACAGACTGGACGTCGCACGAAAAGCAGTGACTAAAACAAGTAACATTGTTTTTCGTGGGAGAAAGAGGTGTGACCACAGAGTCCATTTTTAGACCCACTGATACACTGAGGAGGTTGGGACAGTAAAGAAGGCAGTAAAAGGACAGGAAGTCAGCCCGATCCCCCCCCCCCCCCCCCTGCTGTTGGGGCATGTGTTTGGAGCGGAGGCCCTGGGGCGGTCTGGAGGGGTGATAGAGATTTGATAGAGATCCTCCAAAGTCACTGAGAGACTGAACCATACAGAGAAGAGAACCAGGATCTCTCATGTCCATTCCCAGGAGAATAGGTTTGGAGAGGTGAGGTCAATCTGGTTACACAGGAACACTGTGAGTTGGAGGTAAGTATCTACCTGTCACTGAAATGATACCCCCATCCTACAATGTTTAAAACGCACGCCACGCACACACAAACACACCGTAGTGATGCGCGGGTTGACTTATAACATGCAGTCCCGGCGGTTATATCCGCTGGGTAGGCGGGTTTAGGGGCATGAAATATTGTGTAGATGAAGGGCGGGTAGGAGGCGGGTGGTTTGAATAAATGGAAAACGATGCATTAAAAATCCCTGTGATGTTTAATATGCCATTTGAATCTATCTAATCGTTTAGAATCCACAGATTGTCAACCGACGTGAATTCAACGTGAAATCAACCAAAAATGTTACCCTGTCATTGGAGTTAGGTTAAAACTTGAGTGGAAAAAATATAAATTCTCTTTCATTTATGACTTTTTGCAAATCCAACCAGTTTTTCACATTGATTCAATGTCAGCACATTGAATTTTTAGGTTTAAATGACATGGAATCAATACTGATTGATTAAACCAGTTTTTGCCCAGTGGGAAACTCTCACATAGCTTTTTATAATATTTACTCCTGCAGAATTAAGCATTTCTTGCAGTAAAAGGGTACACCAAATGTACATTTTCACTCAGGAACAGGGGTGGAGAAATAGCCAAACGGAAATCTTATCAGAAACATGTTGGGTCATTTTCAGAACTTTTCATTCCCTTAAAACCAGTTATATTGATGTAATTTGGAAATTTAGCACAGAATTATGTTTTATTTTTTTGTAATTACATTTTCTTCCTGGTCCCTAAACATCTTCCCTGCACAAGAGAGACAGAGATGAAGAATATCACTAGATTGAAGCATTCATTCTATCAATGTATGACATATTTTCTGGTGAGCAAGGGAGAGAATAGAAGAGAAGTTGCATATATCGAATTATAGACTAATTAAGTTGACTAACAAATAGCCTACCAAAATGTCAGAAATTATAAGCAGAAACATTCCACTGGGCACAGATGTCAGTTAAAAGTCTAGTTTTGATTTACATTTCATTGAAATGTCAACTAACGTTAATTCAAGGTGAAATGTAAAAACAATGCCAGCATGTCATTGGATTTAGGTTAAAAGCTAAAAGCTGGGAGGACAAAATACAAAATGTCCAACATCATCACATTATTTATTGTTTGCTTGAAATTACGTGGAAGCAATGTTGAATCAACTATTTTTTGAACAGTGGGATAGGCCTATGTAAATTAGGCTTAAAAATACATCCTGCACTCCCTGTTCAAAAATCGTTCAGGCATCTCTGTGACTGTATGTGCATTTTCTATATTTGCGGGTCAGGTTCGGGTGCAGGCCTCAGATTTTCACTTCATCACATAAAGTAGGGCGGTAGCCGATGGGTTATTAGCATTTGCGGGGGGGGTGAATTTACAGCTGACCATGACAATGGAATGTTAACGATTTAAACCGCATCACAAGTTTCATGTCTTCTTCGATTGTTATTTCATAATTCCATCTCTGTTCTGCTTTTAGAGATATCCTGTCCAGCTGTTTGGCTCAGAGTCTGGTCTGTAAATTCTCTTTCTTTTCTCTGAACATGCTCTATTCTGTCCGTTCTCTCTCTTCTCTCTGAACATGCTCCATTCTGTCCGTTCTCTCTCTTCTCTCTGAATATGCTCCAGCATATCAATCTATCTTCCTCAAAACTAGAGCACACCTGACAGAAAGCAGGGTTGCCATGTTCACGGTTTTCATGCTATTGGGCTACTTTGAAAATAACGTTGCGGGTGAAAGTGCATTGGTCGCAGGTTTTTGGGCGTCTTCTAAATTGCACCGCGGCTGACATGGAATTTGTATATTTTTTTATGATCTATTCATTTCACTGTGACCTGCTGTTGCTGACTTTCAGACAATGAGGCTGTTGCTGAGTGAGTGGTGGCGGGGCGGGAGCTTCATATACAGTCATTGGAAGGGAGGAGCGGGCTGTGTTTGTGTTTGTGGAGTGTGTTTGTGCGTAGTACTGTTGAGACTGAGAGAGCGCTTCTGCTGCAGCTGGCAGCCGAGTCACATCAGCGAGAGGAGAGCAGTACGCGCACACAAGTGAGGTGTGGTTCAACGACAAAACAGCACTAGCTAGCTGCATACTTATCCCTACCAAATTGTTCTTTGTATTCTGACCGCCCCCAGTCCTACCAATCATTACAGCCAACGCAGCAAGGGAGAGAAACTGAGAATGAATCATCCAACAGTTTCAGAGCGAGGAAGAGAGGATTGACCAATGTGCTTCTAATTTTTCAATTTAAAGGGGTTTATTGGCATAGGAAACATGTTTACATCGCCGAAACAATTGAACTAGATGATAAACCAAAGCGGTGTAAAAATAAGACCAGTAACCATTAAACTCAGAAAAGTTCCAAAATACAGTGTTGTCAGGATGTGAAAATAAATCAACATAAATATGGGTTGTATTTACAATGGTGTTTGTTCTTCACTGGTTGCCCTTTTCTTGTGGCAACTGGTCACAAATATTGCTGCTGTGATGGCACACTGTGGTATTTCACCCAGTAGATATGGGAGTTTATCAAAATTGGATTTGTTTTCAAATTCTTTGTGGATCTGTATAATCTGAGGGAAACATGTGTCTCTAATATTGTCATACATTTGGCAGGAAGTGCAGCTCAGTTTTCCACCTCATTTTGTGGGCAGTGTGCACATAGCCGGTCTGCCTACGGCGGCCTCTCAATAGCAAGGCTCTGCTCACTGGTCTGTACATAGTCAAAGCTTTCTTTCATTTTGGGTTAGTCACAGTGGTCATGTATTCTTTCACTGTGTACTTTCTGTTTAGGGCCAAATAGCATTCTAGTTTGCTCAGTTGTTTTGCTAATTGTTTCCAATTTGTCAAGTAATTATGTTTTTGTTTTCTCATGATTTGGTTGGGTCTTATTGTGTTGCTGTCCTGGGGCTCTGTAGGGTCTGTTTGTGTTTGTGAACAGAGCCCCAGGACCAGCTTGCTTAGAGGACTCTTCTCCAGGTTCATCTCTCTGTAGGTGAGGGCTTTGTTAGGGAAGGTTTGGGAATCACTTATTTTTATGTGGTTGTAGAATTTAACGGCTCTTTTCTTGATTAGCGGGTATCAGCCAAATTTTGCTCTGCATGCATTATTTGGTGTTTTATGTTGTACTCTGAGGATATTTTTCAGAACTCTGCATGCAAAAAAATAATAATTCTGCATGTCTCAATTTGGTGTTTGTCCCATGTCTTGGTTGGTGAACAGACCCCAGGCCTCACAACCATAAAGGGAAATGGGTTCCAGAACTTTTTTTGGAACTCCATTATTTTTGTCTTAATGAGATTTAATGTTCAGGCCCTGGTCTGACAGAATCTGTGAAGAGTATCTAGGTGTTGCTGTAGGCCCTCCTTGGTTGGGGACAGAAGCACTAGATCATCAGCAAACAGTAGACATTTCATTTCAGATTCTAGTAGGGTCAAGCCACATCCCATGGTAGATATTGGGGTCAAATTTGTCTCCACTTTTGTGGATTTGGGTGATCAGTCCTTGGTTCCAAATATTGGGAAAGATGCCAGTGTCAATACTGATGATGTTGATGTTAATATTTAGACTTGATAGGGAAGCTGAGAGGTCTAATATATTGTTTAGGTTTTCTACTGCCAAGATTACACCTTCACTATTACAGTGAAACGATCTGTCCAGGAAGTTGTCTAAAAAGGGATTGCATTTTTTGTTGCCTAATTGTTTTTTGGTAGGTTTCTACACTCATTTCCTTCCATCTATAGCATTTAATATTATGTAGTTCCTTTGGCTTTGATGCCTCATGATTGAGTATTGCTCTGTTCAAGTAGACAGTGATTTTGCCGTCAGTGGGCTGATCACTCTGAGAGACTCTGGGTTGAGGTCAGTGATACACTACTACTGCCAAGGGATGAGTTGTAGGTGTACCTACTGTAAGAGTCCCCTCGAAGCCTACCATTGACTATGTACAGACCCAGCATGCGACAGAGCGGCAGGAGTTGTGACCTGTTTTTGTTGGTTGTTTTGTCATAGTTGTGTCTAGGGGGGCATATTTGGGAGGGAATGCTGTCAACTCCAGGTAGGTGTGTTGGTACCATACTTTATTTATGGCTGTGTTCTTAGGCAAAATTGTGAGTGAGCCCACGCCCTTGGCTGAGAAGCAACCCCACACATGAATGGTCTCAGGATGCTTTACTATTGGCATGACACAGGACTGATGGTAGCGCTCACCTTGTCTTCTCCGGACAAGCTTTTTTTCCGGATGCCCCACACAATCGGAAAGAGGATTCATCAGAGAAAATGACTTTACCCCAGTCCTCAGCAGTCCAATCCCTGTACCTTTTGCAGAATATCAGTCTGTCCCTGATGTTTTTCCTGGAGAGATGTGGCTTCTTTGCTACCCTTCTTGACACCAGGCCATCCAACAAAAAGTCTTCACCTCACTGTACGTGCAGATGCACTCACACCTGCCTGCTGCCATTCCTGAGCAAGCTCTGTACTGGTGGTGCCCCGATCCTGCATCTGAATCAACTTTAGGAGACGGTCCTGGTGCTTGCTGGACTTTCTTGGGTGCCCTGGAGCCTTCTTCACAATAATTGAACCGCTCTCCTTGAAGTTCTTGATGATCCGATAAATGGTTGATTTAGGTGCAATCTTACTGGCAGCAATCTCCTTGCCTGTGAAGCCCTTTTTGTGCGGAGCAATGATGACGGCACGTGTTTCCTTGCAGGTAACCATGATTGACAGAGGAAGAACAATGATTCCAAGCATCACCCTCCTTTTGAAGCTTCCAGTCTGTTATTCGACCTCCATCAGCATGATAGAGTGATCTCCAACCTTGTCCTCGTCAGCACTCCTTTTGTGACAGGGCTGAAATGCAGTGGAAATGTTTTTGGGTGATTCAGTTCATTTGCATGGCAAAAATGTACTTTGTCCTTAATTGCAATTCATCTGATCACTCTTCATAACATTCTGGACTATATGCAAATTGCCATCATACAAACTGAGGCAGCAGACTTTGTGAAAATTCATATTTGTGTAATTCTCAAAACTTTTGGCCACGACTGTACATGTCCCTGAGCCTGGAAATGGTTGATCTCCCCCTCTAGGATGGAGAAGCTGTCGTCGTTAAAGTATGGGGATTCTATTGTGAGGACATAGGTAGCACACATGAGGACATTTTTCACTGTTGAGATAATTTCCTTATACATTTTTAGCCAGACGTAAAATGTTCCTGTTGTGAATAATTTAATAGAGTGGGCTAGGTCTGTTTTTAGCATACCCAGAGTCTCTTCCCTGTTTCAAACCTGGTAGTTCGGTGGATGGGACTACCAGCTCTCTGTAACCTAGAGGGCAAACAGTGCATCCGTCTCCTCTATACTATGTTTCTTGTAGGATGACAATGTCTGTATTTCCAATTTCTTTGATAAAGTCTGGGTTTCTGCTCTTTAGGCCAAAGGCCGATGACCTCAGACCTTGTATATTCCAGGATGAGAGAGTAAAAGCTTTTTGTTCCATAGTGTCTAGTTTTTTTGTGTGGTTTTGGTTTTAGGCCTGGACCATCACAGTAAGTGTGATCAGAGCATGTTGAGCATCTGATACATACCTGTAAGGTCGCAGGATGGGGCTTGGGCAGGTGTAATAGTGGGGGTTGGGCCTGCTGCTCTGCTCACGGCCTGGACATATGTCCTGCGTATGTCCTGCAGTCATGTTGAGGTCCTTTCTGAAGGGGTAGGAGGCATGGGGGGGTCTGATCTGGGGGGGCCGACAGAGATGGCCACCTACGCTTCGCGTTCCTAGGAAACTATGCAGTTTTTTGTTTTTTTTACGTGTTATTTCTTACATTAGTACCCCAGGTCATCTTAGGTTTCATTACATACAGTCGAGAAGAACTACTGAATATAAGAGCAGCCTCAACTCACCATCAGTACGACCAAGAATATGACTTTCGCGAAGCGGATCCTGTGTTCTGCCTTTCACCCAGGACAACGGAATGGATCCCAGCCTGCGACCCAAAAAAACAACTTCGTAAAATAGGGAAACGAGGCGGTCTTCTGGTCAGACTCCAGAGACGGGCACATCGTGCACCACTCCCTAGCATTCTTCTCGCCAATGTCCAGTCTCTTGATAACAAGGTTGATGAAATCCGAGCAAGGCTAGCATTCCAGAGGGACATCCAAGACTGTAACGTTCTTTGCTTCACGGAAACATGGCTCACTGGAGAGATGCTATCGGAGTCGGTGCAGCCAGCTGGTTTCTCCACGCATCGCGCCGACAGAAACAAACATCTTTCTGGTAAGAAGAGGGGCGGGGGCGTATGCCTTATGGCTAACGAGACGTGGTGTGATCACGGAAACATACAAGAACTCAAATCCTTCTGTTCACCTGATTTAGAATTCCTCACAATCTAATGTCCGCCACATTATTTACCAAGAGAATTCTCTTCGATTATAATCACAGCCGTATATATCCCCCCCCCCCCCCCCAAGCAGACACATCGATGGCTCTGAACGAACTTTATTTGACTCTTTGCAAACTGGAATCCATACATCCTGAGGCTGCATTCATTGTAGCTGGGGATTTTAACAAGGCTAATCTGAAAACAAGACTCCCTAAATTGTATCAGCATATCGATTGCGCAACCAGGGCTGGCAAAACCTTGGATCACTGTTATTCTAACTTCCGCGACGCATATAAGGCCCTACCCCGCCCTCCTTTCGGAAAAGCTGACCACGACTCCATTTTGTTGATCCCTGCCTACAGACAGAAACTAAAACAAGAAGCTCCCACGCTGAGGTCTGTCCAACGCTGGTCCGACCAATCTGATTCCACACTCCAAGACTGCTTCCATCACGTGGACTGGGATATGTTTCGTATTGCGTCAGACAACAACATTGACGAATACGCTGATTCGGTGTGCGAGTTCATTAGAACGTGCGTTGAAGATGTTGTTCCCATAGCAACGATTAAAACATTCCCAAACCAAAAATCGTGGATTGATGGCAGCATTCGCGTGAAACTGAAAGCGCAAACCACTACTTTTAATCAGGGCAAGGTGACTGGTAACATGACCGAATACAAACAGTGCAGCTATTCCCTCCGCAAGGCAATCAAACAAGCTAAGCGTCAGTATAGAGACAAAGTAGAATCTCAATTCAACGGTTCAGCCACAAGAGGTATGTGGCAGGGTCTACAGTCAATCACGGATTACAAAAAGAAAACCAGCCCAGTCACGGACCAGGATGTCTTGCTCCCAGGCAGACTAAATAACTTTTTTGTCCGCTTTGAGGACAATACAGTGCCACTGACACGGCCTTGCAACGAAAACATGCGGACTCTCCTTCACTGCAGCCGAGGTGAGTAAACATTCAAACGTGTTAACCCTCGCAAGGCTGCAGGCCCAGACGGCATCCCCAGCCGCGCCCTTAGAGCATGCGCAGAACAGCTGGCTGGTGTGTTTACGGACATATTCAATCAATCCCTATCTCAGTCTGCTGTTCCCACATGCTTCAAGAGGGCCACCATTGTTCCTGTTCCCAAGAAAGCTAAGGTAACTGAGCTAAACGACTACCGCCCCGTAGCACTCACTTCCGTCATCATGAAGTGCTTTGAGAGACTAGTCAAGGACCATATCACCTCCACCCTACCTGACACCCTAGACCCACTCCAATTTGCTTACCGCCCAAATAGGTCCACAGACGATGCAATCTCAACCACACTGCACACTGCCCTAACCCATCTGGACAAGAGGAATACCTATGTGAGAATGCTGTTCATCGACTACAGCTCGGCATTTAACACCATAGTACCCTCCAAGCTCGTCATCAAGCTCGAGACCCTGGGTCTCGACCCCGCCCTGTGCAACTGGGTACTGGACTTCCTGACGGGCCGCCCCCAGGTGGTGAGGGTAGGCAACAACATCTCCACCCCGCTGATCCTCAACACTGGGGCCCCACAAGGGTGCGTTCTGAGCCCTCTCCTGTACTCCCTGTTCACCCATGACTGCGTGGCCACGCACGCCTCCAACTCAATCATCAAGTTTGCGGATGACACAACAGTGGTAGGCTTGATTACCAACAATGACGAGACGGCCTACAGGGAGGAGGTGAGGGCCCTCGGAGTGTGGTGACAGGAAAATAACCTCACACTCAACGTCAACAAAACTAAGGAGATGATTGTGGACTTCAGGAAACAGCAGAGGGAACACCCCCCTATCCACATTGATGGAACAGTAGTGGAGAGAGTAGTAAGTTTTAAGTTCCTCGGCATACACATCACAGACAAACTGAATTGGTCCACCCACACAGACAGCATCGTGAAGAAGGCGTAGCAGCGCCTCTTCAACCTCAGGAGGCTGAAGAAATTCGGCTTGTCACCAAAAGCACTCACAAACTTCTACAGATGCACAATCGAGAGCATCCTGGCGGGCTGTATCACTGCCTGGTACGGCAACTGCTCCGCCCACAACCGTAAGGCTCTCCAGAGGGTAGTGAGGTCTGCACAACGCATCACCGGGGGCAAACTACCTGCCCTCCAGGACACCTACACCACCCGATGTTACAGGAAGGCCATAGAGATCATCAAGGACAACAACCACCAGAGCCACTGCCTGTTCACCCCGCTACCACCCAGAAGGCGAGGTCAGTACAGGTGCATCAAAGCTGGGACCGAGAGACTGAAAAACAGCTTCTATCTCAAGGCCATCAGACTGTTAAACAGCAACCACTAATATTGAGTGGCTGCTGCCAACACACTGACTCAACTCCAGCCACTTTGATAATGGAAATTGATGGGAAATTATGTAAAATATATCACTAGCCACTTTAAACAATGCTACCTAATATAATGTTTACATACCCTACATTATTCATCTCATATGTATACGTATATACTGTACTCTATATCATCTACTGCATCTTTATGTAATACATGTATCACTAGCCACTAACTATGCCACTCTGTTTACATACTCATCTCATATATCATCACTCATTCATATATCTTTATGTACATATTCTTTATCCCCTTACACTTGTGTATAAGACAGTAGTTTTGGAATTTTTAGTTAGATTACTTGTTGGTTATTACTGCATTGTCGGAACTAGAAGCACAAGCATTTCGCTACACTCGCATTAACATCTGCTAACCATGTGTATGTGACAAATAAAATTTGATTAGATTTTTTTATAGGGTGTGGCCAGGGTTTGTTTGGGGAGGGGGGGGTCTCGGCTGGTTGGGATGGGGATGTGGCTGGTGATGCTGTGGTCTGGGTGTAGGTCCTCTTGGCGTGGGTTTTCACAGTGCAGGTCCTTCGGAAGGGGCTGGTGTCCATTGCTCTGTTGTTCCTGTGTGAGGTGCTGGGGCTGCAGTTGAGGGTGACATCCTTCAAAGTCCTGGCAAAAGTTGGGATTGCTGCCTTATAGAGGTGGACCTGGTCGTAAAGGCTGTTCAAGTCCAGGGTGGAGTGGTGGGCCAGGTAGACATTAGGTTTTGAGGCACAGTCCTGGGAAATGCTTGCATTCCCCTGCTGTATGGTGGCAGGGTAAAATACTTTTAAATGTAGCAGGGTGGAGATGACCACTTGTGCGTTGGGGAAAGGGGAAGAAGCTTTTTCAATCGCTCCATTGAGTGCTGTGGCCACCCTTTCCTGCAGGGCCCTCAGGTCGTTTGAGCCGGGGGAATTAGGATGTGGCTGGGGGACCCTAGTCCGTCCTTTTGACAACAGCTCGAGGGCATACCTAGTGTTTGTGCGCCAGTTTAGCCACTTTGTGTTTGGGTTAAAGTGTATTCTCTTGAATGTATTTCTCATTTGAGTCCATGAGGAGCGCAATCTCTGGCTTTTGTGTGTCCTCTGTGGATGTGTGGGAGTTGTCAGGAGGGTTATCAGGGAAGCTGACGGGGGCTGTTAGGAGGGGTTGGCGTCTGTTGGGTTGGTGGGTCCTGTGTTGTCTGTCCCATTTTGGTATTGAGGTTGTGGTCCGGGTCTGAGGTCGGCTGTTCTGCTGGCTTCTCTGAGGTTGTGTCCTGCTCTCTGTCACACCTCAGCTTTCTCACCTCCATCAGTGCATTTAGCTGGGTTGTGTGTTCCTCTCCCTCCTTCAGTGCAGTTAGCTGGGGTGTGTTCCTCTCCTCCTTCAGTGCTGTTAGCTGGGCTGTGTGTTCCTCTCCCCCTTCAGTGCAGTTAGCTGGGGTGTGTTCCTTTCTCTCCTCCTTCAGTGCAGCTAGCTGGGCTGTGTTCCTCTCCTCCTTCAGTGCAGCTAGCTGGGCTGTGTTCCTCTCCTCCTTCAGTGCAGTTAGCTGGGGTGTGTTCCTTTCTCTCCTCCTTCAGTGCAGATAGCTGGGCTGTGTTCCCCTCCTCCTTCAGTGCAGTTAGCTGGGGGGAGTGTTCCTCTCCTCCTTCATTGCAGCTAGCTGGGCTGTGTTCCTCTCTCTCCTCCTTCAGTGCTGTTAACTGGGTTGTGTGCCTCTCTCTCCTCCTTCAGTGCTGTTAGCTGGGCTGTGTGTTCCTTTCCCCTTTCAGTGCAGTTAGCTGGGCTGTGTTCCTCTCCTCCTTCAGCGCAGCTAGCTGGGCTGTGTTCCTCTCATCCTTCAGTGCAGCTAGCTGGGCTGTGTTCCCCTCCTCCTTCAGTGCAGTTAGCTGAGGGGAGTGTCCCTCTCCTCCTTCAGTGCAGCTAGCTGGGCTGTGTTCCTCTCCTCCTTCAGTGCAGCTAGCTGGGCTGTGTTCCTCTCCTCCTTCAGTGCAGTTAGCTGGGGTGTGTGTTCCTCTCCTCCTTCAGTGCAATTAGCTGGGCTGTGTGTTCCTCTCTCTCCTCCTTCAGTGCAGTTAGCTGGGCTGTGTGTTCCTCTCTCTCCTCCTTGAGTGCTGTTAGCTGGGCTGTGTGTTCCTCTCTCTCCTCCTTCAGTGCAGTTAGCTGGGCTATGTGTTCCGCTCTCTCCTCCTTGAGTGCTGTTAGCTGGGCTGTGTTCCTCTCTCTCCTCCTTCAGTGCTGTTAGCTGGGCTGTGTGTTCCTTTCCCCCTTCAGTGCAGTTAGCTGGGCTGTGTTCCTCTCCTCCTTCAGTGCAGCTAGCTGGGCTGTGTTCCTCTCCTACTTCAGTGCAGCTAGCTGGGCTGTGTTCCTCTCCTCCTTCAGTGCAGCTAGCTGGGCTGTGTTCCTCTCCTCCTTCAGTGCAGCTAGCTGGGCTGTGTTCCTCTCCTCCTTCAGTGTAGTTAGCTGGGCTGTGTTCCTCTCCTCCTTCAGTGCAGTTAGCTGGGCTGTGTGTTCCTCTCCCTCCTCCTTGAGTGCTGTTAGCTGGGCTGTGTGGTCCTCTCCCTCCTCCTTGAGTGCTGTTAGCTGGGCTGTGTGGTCCTCTCCCTCCTCCTTCAGTGCTGTTAGCTGGGCTGTGTGTTCCTCTCTCTCCTCCTTCAGTGCAGTTAGCTGGGCTATGTGTTCCGCTCTCTCCTCCTTGAGTGCTGTTAGCTGGGCTGTGTGGTCCTCTCCCTCCTCCTTGAGTGCTGTTAGCTGGGCTGTGTGGTCCTCTCCCTCCTCCTTCAGTGCTGTTAGCTGGGCTGTGTGTTTCTCTCTCCTCCTTCAGTGCTGTTAGCTGGGCTGTGTTCCTCTCCTTCAGTGCAGCTAGCTGGGCTGTGTTCCTCTCCTTCAGTGCAGCTAGCTGGGCTGTGTTCCTCTCCTCCTTCAGTGCAGCTAGCTGGGCTGTGTTCCTCTCCTCCTTCAGTGCAGCTAGCTGGGCTGTGTTACTCTCCTCCTTCAGTGCAGCTAGCTGGGCTGTGTTCCTCTCCTCTTTCAGTGCAGTTAGCTGGGCTGTGTTCCTCTCCTCCTTCAGTGCAGTTAGCTGGGCTGTGTTCCTCTCCTCCTTCAGTGCAGTTAGCTGGGCTGTGTGTTCCTCTCCCTCTTCCTTCAGTGCTGTTAGCTGGGCTGTGTGTTCCTCTCCTCCTTGAGTGCTGTTAGCTGGGCTGTGTGGTCCTCTCCCTCCTCCTTGAGTGCTGTTAGCTGGGCTGTGTGGTCCTCTCCCTCCTCCTTCAGTGCTGTTAGCTGGGCTGTGTGTTCCTCTCTCTCCTCCTTCAGTGCAGTTAGCTGGGCTGTGTGTTCCGCTCTCTCCTCCTTGAGTGCAGTTGGCTGGGCTGTGTTTTCCTCTCCCTCCTCCTTGAGTGCTGTTAGCTGGGCTGTGTGGTCCTCTCCCTCCTCCTTGAGTGCTGTTAGCTGGGCTGTGTGGTCCTCTCCCTCCTCCTTCAGTGCTGTTAGCTGGGCTGTGTGTTTCTCTCTCCTCCTTCAGTGCTGTTAGCTGGGCTGTGTTCCTCTCCTTCAGTGCAGCTAGCTGGGCTGTGTTCCTCTCCTTCAGTGCAGCTAGCTGGGCTGTGTTCCTCTCCTCCTTCAGTGCAGCTAGCTGGGCTGTGTTCCTCTCCTCCTTCAGTGCAGCTAGCTGGGCTGTGTTACTCTCCTCCTTCAGTGCAGCTAGCTGGGCTGTGTTCCTCTCCTCTTTCAGTGCAGTTAGCTGGGCTGTGTTCCTCTCCTCCTTCAGTGCAGTTAGCTGGGCTGTGTTCCTCTCCTCCTTCAGTGCAGTTAGCTGGGCTGTGTGTTCCTGTCCCTCTTCCTTCAGTGCTGTTAGCTGGGCTGTGTGTTCCTCTCCTCCTTCAGTGCTGTTAGCTGGGCTGTGTGTTCCTCTCCTCCTTCAGTGCAGCTAGCTGGGCTGTGTGTTCCTCTCCTCCTTCAGTGCAGTTAGCTGGGGTGTGTTCCTTTCTCTCCTCCTTCAGTGCAGATAGCTGGGCTGTGTTCCCCTCCTTCTTCAGTGCAGTTAGCTGGGCTGTGTGTTCCTTTCCCCTTTCAGTGCAGTTAGCTGGGCTGTGTTCCTCTCCTCCTTCAGCGCAGCTAGCTGGGCTGTGTTCCTCTCATCCTTCAGTGCAGCTAGCTGGGCTGTGTTCCCCTCCTCCTTCAGTGCAGTTAGCTGAGGGGAGTGTCCCTCTCCTCCTTCAGTGCAGCTAGCTGGGCTGTGTTCCTCTCCTCCTTCAGTGCAGCTAGCTGGGCTGTGTTCCTCTCCTCCTTCAGTGCAGTTAGCTGGGGTGTGTGTTCCTCTCCTCCTTCAGTGCAATTAGCTGGGCTGTGTGTTCCTCTCTCTCCTCCTTCAGTGCAGTTAGCTGGGCTGTGTGTTCCTCTCTCTCCTCCTTGAGTGCTGTTAGCTGGGCTGTGTGTTCCTCTCTCTCCTCCTTCAGTGCAGTTAGCTGGGCTATGTGTTCCGCTCTCTCCTCCTTCAGTGCAGTTAGCTGGGCTGTGTGTTCCTCTCTCTCCTCCTTCAGTGCTGTTAGCTGGGCTGTGTGTTCCTTTCCCCCTTCAGTGCAGTTAGCGGGGCTGTGTTCCTCTCCTCCTTCAGTGCAGCTAGCTGGGCTGTGTTCCTCTCCTACTTCAGTGCAGCTAGCTGGGCTATGTTCCTCTCCTCCTTCAGTGCAGCTAGCTGGGCTGTGTTCCTCTCCTCCTTCAGTGCAGCTAGCTGGGCTGTGTTCCTCTCCTCCTTCAGTGTAGTTAGCTGGGCTGTGTTCCTCTCCTCCTTCAGTGCAGTTAGCTGGGCTGTGTGTTCCTCTCCTCCTCCTTGAGTGCTGTTAGCTGGGCTGTGTGGTCCTCTCCCTCCTCCTTGAGTGCTGTTAGCTGGGCTGTGTGGTCCTCTCCCTCCTCCTTCAGTGCTGTTAGCTGGGCTGTGTGTTCCTCTCTCTCCTCCTTCAGTGCAGTTAGCTGGGCTATGTGTTCCGCTCTCTCCTCCTTGAGTGCAGTTGGCTGGGCTGTGTGTTCCTCTCCCTCCTCCTTGAGTGCTGTTAGCTGGGCTGTGTGGTCCTCTCCCTCCTCCTTGAGTGCTGTTAGCTGGGCTGTGTGGTCCTCTCTCCTCCTTCAGTGCTGTTAGCTGGGCTGTGTTCCTCTCCTTCAGTGCAGCTAGCTGGGCTGTGTTCCTCTCCTTCAGTGCAGCTAGCTGGGCTGTGTTCCTCTCCTCCTTCAGTGCAGCTAGCTGGGCTGTGTTCCTCTCCTCCTTCAGTGCAGCTAGCTGGGCTGTGTTACTCTCCTCCTTCAGTGCAGCTAGCTGGGCTGTGTTCTTCTCCTCTTTCAGTGCAGTTAGCTGGGCTGTGTTCCTCTCCTCCTTCAGTGCAGTTAGCTGGGCTGTGTTCCTCTCCTCCTTCAGTGCAGTTAGCTGGGCTGTGTGTTCCTCTCCCTCTTCCTTCAGTGCTGTTAGCTGGGCTGTGTGTTCCTCTCCTCCTTGAGTGCTGTTAGCTGGGCTGTGTGGTCCTCTCCCTCCTCCTTGAGTGCTGTTAGCTGGGCTGTGTGGTCCTCTCCCTCCTCCTTCAGTGCTGTTAGCTGGGCTGTGTGTTCCTCTCTCTCCTCCTTCAGTGCAGTTAGCTGGGCTGTGTGTTCCGCTCTCTCCTCCTTGAGTGCAGTTGGCTGGGCTGTGTGTTCCTCTCCCTCCTCCTTGAGTGCTGTTAGCTGGGCTGTGTGGTCCTCTCCCTCCTCCTTGAGTGCTGTTAGCTGGGCTGTGTGGTCCTCTCCCTCCTCCTTCAGTGCTGTGTGTTTCTCTCTCCTCCTTCAGTGCTGTTAGCTGGGCTGTGTGTTTCTCTCTCCTCCTTCAGTGCTGTTAGCTGGGCTGTGTTCCTCTCCTTCAGTGCAGCTAGCTGGGCTGTGTTCCTCTCCTCCTTCAGTGCAGCTAGCTGGGCTGTGTTCCTCTCCTCCTTCAGTGCAGCTAGCTGGGCTGTGTTACTCTCCTCCTTCAGTGCAGCTAGCTGGGCTGTGTTCCTCTCCTCTTTCAGTGCAGTTAGCTGGGCTGTGTTCCTCTCCTCCTTCAGTGCAGTTAGCTGGGCTGTGTTCCTCTCCTCCTTCAGTGCAGTTAGCTGGGCTGTGTGTTCCTCTCCCTCTTCCTTCAGTGCTGTTAGCTGGGCTGTGTGTTCCTCTCCCTCTTCCTTCAGTGCTGTTAGCTGGGCTGTGTGTTCCTCTCCTCCTTCAGTGCAGCTAGCTGGGCTGTGTGTTCCTCTCCTCCTTCAGTGCTGTTAGCTGGGCTGTGTGTTCCTCTCTCTCCTTCAGTGTAATTAGCTGGGCTGTGTTCCTCTCCTCCTTCAGTGCAGTTAGCTGGGCTGTGTTCCTCTCCTCCTTCAGTGCAGTTAGCTGGGCTGTGTGTTCCTCTCCTCCTTCAGTGCTGTTAGCTGGGCTGTGTGTTCCTCTCTCTCCTTCAGTGCAATTAGCTGGGCTGTGTGTTCCTCTCCTCCTTCAGTGCTGTTAGCTGGGCTGTGTGTTCCTCTCTCTCCTCCTTCAGTGCAGTTAGCTGGGATGTGTTCCTCTCTTTCCTCCTTGAGTGCTGTTAGCTGGGCTGTGTGTTCCTCTCTCTCCTCCTTCAGTGCTGTTAGCTGGGCTGTGTGTTCCTCTCTCTCCTCCTTCAGTGCTGTTAGCTGGGCTGTGTGTTCCTCTCTCTCCTTGAGTGCCGTTAGCTGGGCTGTGTTCCTTTCTCTCCTCCTTGAGTGCTGTTAGCTGGGCTGTGTGTTCCTCTCCCTCCTCCTTGAGTGCTGTTAGCTGGGCTGTGTGTTCCTCTCTCCTCCTTCAGTGCTGTTAGCTGGACTCTCCTCTTGTGGCTCCTCGTTTGAGGATGAGGTGTGATCAGACTCACTTAGTATGGGTGAGTCGTCACCAAGAGAGAGCTTTTCCTGCTGTGCTCTCTAATTAATTCTGTAAAAGTCCTGCTGAAACTGCATAAGGATGCCCATTTCCTCAATGTCTATAACCTCTTTCTTGACATAGGGGTAGCGTGCTCTCATAGCACTGTGCCATGTCAGGAGATGATCTGGGTGGGAAATTAAGTTGCGTACATTTCCCTCTTCGTAGCAGTCAGTAAATAGTGTCTCTGGATTGTCCTTAAAAACCTCTACAGGACCGGTGTCCCGTCCTCGGGACGGTTAAGCTAACGTAGACTGTGATTAGCATGAGGTTGCAAGAAAAAACAAATCGCAGGACATAGACATGTCTGTTATGAGCAGAAAGCTTAAATTCTTGTTAATCTAACTGCACTGTCCAATTTCCAGTAGCTATTACAGTGAAAGAATACCATGATATTGTTTGAGGAGAGTGCAGAATTATGAACTTAAAAATGTATGAATAAATCAATTAGGCACATTTGGGCAGTCTTGATACAACACTTTGAATAGATATGCAATAGTTCACTGGATCACTCAAAACTTTGTACACACAGTGCTGCCATCTATTGGCCAAAGTCTAAATTGCGTCTCGTCTAGAATGATTCATTATGGCCTTTCTCTTGCATTTCAAAGATGAGTCTTTTTTTTGTACAATCATGTGTTATATTCTCCTACATTAATTTCACATTTTAACAAACTTCAAAGTGTTTATTTTCAAACGGGTTCCAAGAATATGCATATCCTTGCTTCAGAGCCTGAGCTACAGGCAGTTAGATTTGGGTATGTCATTTGAGGTGAAAATTGAAAAAAAAGGTCAGATCCAGATTTATTAAGGGGCCTCTTTTTGTACTTATTGTGTGCAGTGTTATTTTTTTATATTCAAGGTGACCTCTGCACAGGGGGAAGCCATGGAGCAGGGAGCTTCAAAGGCCTCTGCATTTGGGTGGGGGAGGCTATGAAACGCTGCTGCCATTGTGGGCTCAAGAGTTCACACATCTCACTTCACACTTCAGTGCTAATTGAAGTTGCAGCCGGGTCTCTTCTGTCCTAGCAGCTTAGTAGCTTAGTAGACCTTTTTTAAACTTAGCTTTACATAACAAAATGACTTAGTTATTGTAACTTTTGGACTTCAGAAGTAGCTTTAGACTGAACATTACTCACTCAGTATGGGGTTGGATGGTATTTAGGTTTGCTATACGTTTCTTCTTGATAGTCCTTATAGTAAGAATCCTACAGGGTAATTTTGTCCAAAATCAAGGTTGTAGTTTTGGAATTTGGATTTAGAGGGTAGTATCCTGTGTAAGTACTTGCTCAAAAAAAACAACAACCCATGTTTATCTACGTTTATCCAACTTTAATTCCATTTTTTGGTCAGAAGACCTCAGGCTACCATTGCCAGAAAGTTGAAGTCAGAGGGGAGTCAGAAGCGACGTGCAGTGGCACAGAGGTGAGGACGTAGGAACCGATTTTGACACGCTAGTTTATTGGCAAGACACGATTCTACTGACAGAATGCCAGCGAAATGGACAAAATATGGGCGAAAATATTGCTAAGACTGGGAAAGAGAACGGGGTATAATGGAATGGATTAAGAGCATCCCAGAAAAGCTTACCATAGTATTAAATCAGAAATGCGATCCCACCACGCCGATCTTATTTCTCATGAACAAATGGCAAAACACAAGAGAAATGCTGCTCTATTTTCTAATGTAAGAACATCGTTTGACACAGGAACTACATTTGTACGAGAGAATAACACAGTTGAACAATCGGAGTTACAGATGGCTGCACATATTGCATGCCACTCCAGCATTGCAACTGTAGATCACCTGCGTGCGATGTGTGGTTGAAGACATTGCAAAGATAGGAATCAATGCCCACAGAACAATATGCACAGTGCTCATAAACACAGTTACAGGGCCTGCAGTGCATGAGGAACTAATAAAGGACCTTGGGAATGAGGCTTACTCGTTGATTATTGATGCAAGTACTGATGTCGCAACCGAGAAGCAACTGTGTGGAGGGGGATAAGATGACACAGCATGAACTTTTCTCAAATCACAAGCAATATTCCAGCTGGAGATTCACTGACCATTGCCAATGCCTTGTTCAAGTTTCTTAATGACAAATGAATGATACATTGCCCATTGACAACTGCATCGGTCGAGCCACAGATGGCTGCAACACTGTGTGGCAAAAACTATTTCGTCCTGACAAAACGTCAAGCACGTAATCCGAATATCGTCTACATAACATGTGTCCTTCCCTGCAACTCTGTGCCTCCAAAGCAGTTAATGCTCTTCCATACATTTTTTTATCATATGGTGTCACAGACACATACATGGTTCTCCAATGATATGGCATAAGGGGGCGACGAGCGGATAAGAGGCAATCCGTAAATTCGATTAAGACATTAATGAGCGAGCTAGGACGGACATAGTTATATTGACTATTTGTTCAGTACTTTTGAAATGTACAGCAGCAGAATTCAGAACATGGGCCATTCTTACAGTATTCTCCTTGTACACCAAGTCAGAACTGTAGGATAAATAATGGGGGCCTATAAGCAGAAAATATTCGATGATAACAGTTCTCTAAAACAGATTACATCTGCACCACCAAGTCAGAACAGTAGATGAAATTAAGAGGGGAAAAGGGGCCAAATTATTAGGGTGAGGTACTTGGGCTACTAACAGCTAACTACACAACATACACTTGGTATTACTTTCTTAGCTAGAGTATACATATCTCCCTGGCATGTTATATTTATGCAGCAGCATAGAAGGCATTTTTGGACTCACCTTGTTGTGCTGTGCTCACTTGAACAGGAAGGTGGCGTGGCAGTCCTTCGTAGGAATATTTGTCATCAAACTTTGTCATCAAAGTCTGTCATTCTCTGGATTTATGGTGCTTCCAAGACAACTGGGAACTCAAGGTCAAATCATGATGACGTCAGTGATCTTCAGGTGGTCGGCGCTCTAGAAAGAGGCCAGCGTTACAATTCCGAGTTCGATGACTGTTCAAAACATATTTTCCCAGTCTGGGCTTGTTTTTTTCCTGAGTTCCCAGTTGTCTTGAACTCACTGAAGTCCGAGTTTCCAGTTGTTTTGAGAGCGGCAGAAGTAATGCTGGAATGACAGCATGGCCAACGTTGAATTAATCCTTTTACGCTTGGAAAAGAGACCCTTAAACCCAGACTTGGGACCACACACCCACTCCACTGAATAGCAGGCTCGTGATTGCTTTGCAATGCTTGCAGTTAGCCACTGATTCCTTCCAAAGCACTCATGGTTGAATTTGCGATTTCCAACTTGTTGTGTAATGTGTATGTCCAATGGCCGATGAGCACCGATATGTTTTATCTATAATTTATCTTCATATGACAAGGATTGAAAAGGATTTGCCAGTAGATTGTAGACTTGATTAATGATGATGGCCTCTAGCTACTGTAGATATAATGTGATTTGACATAATTTTATCTGTGGCCAATGACCTTGAGCCTTCTTGAATGGGCACCTCTAATGTAACTCTATGGCAGCACCTGAGGAGCTTGAATTTTCGAGCTCTACCCTTAGATATGGAGGTGACGTAGTGTCCCGATGAGTGACAGAACAGTGAGCCAATCATGGCGCAACTAGAGAACATTACCAACCCCTACGCACCGTATTTTCCGCTAGTTTCCCCACCACAATAGAAAGCACTGAGCTAGGCTGAAACACCTGCATTTTGGAGCTGCCTTTTACTCAAGAAAGCAAGAGACCAAGTTTGCATACGGCTTTATTAATAAGTCAATTATATTTTTGCATAATATTTTTTACATAGTTTGCAATCTGCGATGTGGTACATATTAATGTCAAAATAACATGCAGAACAGGCAACCCCCACCCCCCAAAAAACTTTTCTGGCTAGACTCCAGGAAAACTATTATCTGATCAAATGACCTTCTACTGCTCTCTTGTGGTGCAAGTCATGGTGCCTCAACGATTCCACACCAGGAGCGAACTCATGGAATTCGACTTGACAGATGAGCACCGCCTGCCGCTCGAGGCTGTGGACTTCGGGGTTCAGTTCCGCCATGCTCTCTCTGAAGGCAGAGGAATAGACCCACAAATAGTACAGGACATGAGAACCCGGTGCAGAGACTACGATCAAGAAGAGACTTCCGGAAATCATCAAACAACTGGAGGCATTCAAGTCTCTCGCTTTGAGTATTCTGCTCAGTAGCGTCAAGCCACATCTAGATGTTCCCATCCCCCCCCCCCCCCCCCCCCAAAAAAAAATCTAAAGCAAATGTTATTGGTCACATACATGTGTTTAGCAGATGTTATTGCGGGTGTAGCGAAATGCTTGTGTTTCTAGCTCCGACAGTGCAGTAATATCTAACAACTAACATCTAACAATTTCACAACATATACCCAATACACACAAATCTAGGTAAAGGAATGGAATTAAGAATATATAGATAAATGGACGAGCAATGTCAAAGCGACATAGACTAAGATACAGTAGAATAGAATACAGTATATACATAAGAGATGAGTAGTACAAAATATGTAAACATTATTAAAGTGACTAGTGTTCCATTATTAAAGTGGCCAGTTATTTCAAGTCTATGTATATAGGCATCAGCCTCTAATGTGCTAGTGATGGCTATTCAACAGTCCGATGGCCTTGAGATAGAAGCTGTTTTTCAGTCTCTCAGTCCCAGCTTTGATGCACCTGTACTGACCTCTCCTTCTGATCAGGCAGTTCTTATCTGATAGAAAAGAAGTAACAAGACTGTAAATAGTTTGGATCCCTGGAACAAAAAAAAGAACAGACAGAGTAGAGTGGCAGTTCACAGCAGGAGGAGAGTGCTCTGGATAAGGGCAGGGAGTTTGCAGAACACAAGACAAAAAGCAAGGTGAGCAACTTTTTAGTGTTATTTTTGGGTCTGCACACACACTTCCTTCGGCCATCTTTCCGTAAAGTCTCGTTTACCCCTTTTTCTCTAACTCATCCCTCATCTCTCTGTCCGTCGCTCTACTCTCTGTAGAGCAACATGGGGAATGGCAGCAGCAGCAATTTGTATGCGGATCACTTCATCCTCTAGGTGGAGGGCTACTACCAAACCAGCACTACTGTCTTGGTGAGTACTTATCTCTAACTCCATTACAGACCATCAAATTATAGTAGTGATCAACTGATTAATAGTAGAATACGCTATCTTGATGTACTGGACTCCTGATGGATCTCCTCTCTCTCTCTCTTTTCATGCTACAGAGGGAGGATAGATGACTGAGTCCAGTATGTCAGAGGAAGGCCCAAAACATTGCCTGAGACTCCAGCCACCCTAGCCATAGACTGTTCTCTCTGCTACCGCACGGCAAGCGGTACCGGGGCGCCTAGACTAGGTCCAAAAGGCTTTGTAACAGCTTCACCCCCCCCCCCCCAAGCCATAAGACTCCTGAACAGCTAATTAAATGGCTACCTGGCCTATTTGCACCCCCCCCACCCTCATTTTTATGTTGCTGCTATTCTGTTTACTACCCATACATGGTCACTTTACCTGCATGTACATATTACCTCGACTAAGCTGTGCCTCTGCACATTGACTCTGTACCAGTACCTCCTGTATGTAGCCTCGCTACTGTTATTTTATTGTTGCTCCTTAATTATTTTTATTTGTATTTTTTTTAACTTCAGTTTATTTTAGTAAATACTTTCTTAACAGCTTCTTAACACGTATTTTCTTAAAACTGCATTGTTGGTTAAGGGCTTGTAAGTAAACATTTCACTGTAAGGTCTACGACACCTGTTGTATTTGGCCCACAAATACAATTTAATTTGATTTGGCTGGGACATCAGGCTGCAACCACACATGAGTTTACATTTATTATGAAATAAAAGAAGCCAAAAAGCAAACTGATGGGGCTGTGAGATTTGTATAGTCCAGTTTGAAGGAATACAATTATTTTAGAGCAATGTGACTTGTATTAACACTATTTCACAATGATTAACATTGTGAAAACACCATTTCAGAAGAATGCTTTCTGGGAAAAAAACATACCTCTTAACCATTGACTTTCCATCACTTCTATAGTTAAGATATCATCTTTTGAGGTGATTGACCAATAAAAGGGAGAAATGAAGAGAATAAGGTAAAGCTATTTGACCATATGTATTTAGAATGTAATTATGGAGACACCTATTGGATAAATGTGAAAACTTTTCGGAAAACACATTTGGCCTACTTTTCAGGCCTTGTGGGTCGGTTTTGAGTCATCATTGTGCAACAAAAAAAATGGGCCCTGACCTGGCAACACTCACAGTGAATCAGCTCAGGTGTCCAGGAGCAACACCCAACTTTACAAACTCTGCCTTAAACTACCTAGACTTACTCATATCCTCATCAAACTCGATGCATAATGTCAATATCAAAATGATAACATAGGCTACAGATATCAGTAAAATAAGCATGACTATCACGAGTAAAAAGCTCACTATTGCAATATAGAAGTATGTTTTTGAGCGGAACCACATGGCTCGCTATCATGATAGGATGGTAGCCTACCTTGGGTCGCAGCCATTTGATCTCTTTGCTGGGGTCCGGGTCGGAGGGCATACCGATGGAGGTCTGGTACCGGGGAGAAGGTTGGGTCAGAACAGCGAACCGGACTTAACGTAGCCATCTAGGACAGCCACATAGTTCTGGTCCCGAAATGACACTGGGTTGGCAATGGACCCAGGTGCGACCTGCTGAGCCTCCGTTTTCAGTGGCAGTTGAGATGAATTTGGAAAAGAAGACCTAGCAAAGATAATCAGATTGAACCAACATTCCTATCTCGATTTGTTCGTCTAAACTCAGTTTTGGGGGAATTGTGCAACAAACAAACCCAGTTCATAACACATGCCCACCCACCAGGGGGTTAGTCAGCTGAAGTAATGACATGGTGCCAGGAGTTTACTGTATTCTTTGTCGTCGATTTGCATAATTTTCCGAGGGTTAGTTAATCCCATATCGATGAAATGTGTGGTGGCCTATAAACTGCTGTTTTTTAAAACGTCCTGCTCTCTCTTTCAAACACACATACATGTTCCTCTTCTTCCTTTAAACACATTCTTTCACAATTCTTCTTCCACACATTGCCTATATTTAGCTCAAACTGTCCTCTCCATCAAACCAGTTCATGCGGGGTCTATGATGTGAGCGCCTTTTCGACTGCAATCGATAGTAGAATGCTATATTTAGTCACCAGATGGCGGTCTGTCTCTGCAAGATGGGCGATACGGAACTAGAGTACAATTTTGAAGCACTACAAACGACAAGAGACAACAAAGCGGAAAAATGTGATATCATCCGCAAATGTTACTTGGAAAGGAGAGATACAGTATGCCTACGAATATGTCTAGGCCATTTTTAATTTCCTTCTATGACTATAGCCTGTTCGTCATCTATAGGCAGTGGTGGAAAAAAAGTACTAAACGGTCATACTTGAGTAGAAGTAAAGATACCTTAATAGAAAATACTCAAGTAGAAGTGAAAGTCACCCAGTAAAATACTAAAACGTTTCTGTGTTAAAATATACTTTAGTATCAAAAGTAAATGTAATTGCTAAAATATACTTAAGTATCAAGTACAAATCATTTCACATTCCTTATATTAAGCAAAACAGATGGCACGATTGTATTTTTTCATGTTTTATTTACGGATAGCCAGGGGCACACTCCAAGACACAAATAATTTACAAACGAAGCATTTGTGTTTAGTGAGTCTGACAGATAACAGGTAGTAGGGATGATCAGGGATGTTGTCTTTATGTGTGTGAATTAGACCGTTTCCTTGTCCTGCTAAGCATTCGAAATGTAACGAGTACTTTTGTGTGTCAGGGAAAATGTATGCACTAAAAAGTACAGTATATTCTTTAGGAATGTAGTGGAGAAAAATTCAAAGTTGTCAAATGTATATAGTAAAGCACAGATACCCCAAAAACAGCTTAAGTAGCACTTTCAAGTATTTCTACTTAAGTACTTTACACCACTGTCTATATGCCTACATGCAGGAACTACTAATCTAGCCTTTAGGATCACAGTCAGTACCTCATCAGTGGGTTGGGGGGTGGATGCATAGAGCAGGTGATGGGGGGCTTAGTGGGCCATTTTAGGAATTGTAGAAAAATAGGGAAAGGAGGGTGGGGGGAGATGAAAGGAGAAGATGGATACATTTGGTAGGGGTAAAAGGCAGTTCAAATTTGGTTCAAATTCAGCTGTTGAATTTCAGATGACTCAATACAGGGCAATACATGTAATGATATCTTGCTGGGTTGAGCTGATACAGCCCCTAGGGTGTGTGTGGTGTGTTTGTTTTTTAGCAGAAAGAGAGACACAGAGAGGAGGGCCCCATCCTGGTACATGTGTATTATGTCTCCTGGGCCCAGTGATGTCTGTTTTTCCACCCTCGGCTAGACCACAGCTGTCGCACTAACTCACCTCATACAGAACTCAGTCAGCTGAACTAGAATCCAGAGACCGAGAGACAAAGGTGGAGAAATAGAGTCACGTTACACATCTGTCTACTACGCTCCCTTTCTGTCCCGAGGTGGATGGACTGTTGCCACGGGCAACCTGTGTGTAGTCGCATAAAGACGAACAGGAAGAAGCTGTGTGTGAGCAAAGCTTCTATTTATAGGAGAATCAGGACAAAGGACAAGAGCATAAATGTTTGTGTGTGACAGAGCACAGAGGGTAACCAGGGGGAGAAGGAGGCAGTGTGAGACAGAGTTACTAGAGAGAGCGCGAGGGAGGGAGGAATGGAGCAAAGGAGGGAGGGAGCGAGGGAACGTGGTGGAGGAGGCGGCGAGTGCGTGTTGATGCTGTACGTGGCGTCAGTATGATAAGAATAGAGACGGCGAGTGCAGCGCGGCTGAGACCTCACCTTCAATCCCTCACCGGGGCAGGCCGTGCTCACCGTGTGTGTGTGTGTGTGTGTGTGTGTGTGTGTGAGGCTGGGTTGTATTTATAAACACAGAAATACTTTTACATTATCAAAGCAGATTCATGTTTGCAAAGATTTATTTTTGGATACATTTCATTATTGCGTTTTTCATTTTAATTTCCAGAGCTTCAAATACATTTTCACTATTTTAACCTCATTATTTGATTTTTAAGAAATACTTGGCTGTAAAACTGAAAATACTTGACTCAATTACTTTGCGGAAATAGCTGAAACAAATGAACATATACAGATTCACACCTATGTACACATCAAATACATTAGTAGTGACACTAACTCCAGAGGTACTATCCATGTAAATGAATGTAAAGCACTATAGCACAATATGGCGGTAGAGAATGACAGTGGTGTATAGTATGGTGACAAAGTTTAGGGATTTTGTGTGTGTGTGTGTGTGTGTGTGGACGATTACGCCGACAGAAGCATGATGTTATCATATGATCCTGGTCAGACAGAATGCCCCTGCAGTGCCCACGCGGAGACCCCGTTTGCAGAGCACACTCACACGGTCAGGAGTCGGAGCAGCCACTGTAAAAAAAAAAAAAAAGCAAAGAGAGGAGCAACCAGTCAGGGTTAGAGGGCATTAGTAAAGGTATAGCATATATAAAGGTTAGGGTCTGGGACATGGTATAAGTTAGGCTTGAGGATATGGTCTGGCACAGGACGGGGTAGGGTCAGGTTATGATTCATATTTAGGGTCATGGTTACTGTCAAGATAGGGTTATGGCTAGGGTAAGGGTTGAACAGTAATGTGGACATTATGCTACGGTTGTGCGTGAGGTTAGGGTTGAACCGGGATGTGGACATTGAGTTAGGGTTGAGGGTAAGGATATGGTTGAACCCGGATGTGGACGTGAAGTTAGGGTTAGGGCCAGGGTTTTGGTTGATTTCATAGTCAAGGACGACTCACGGCATTGATTCCCACATCTTTGACCTCTGGGTTGCTCTCTGATTTATACAGGGCTGGGTAGAGGGGACACAAACACACACAATATTACGGCAGAACATCATAACCGGACAACAAAACATAACTCACCTAGCTGTGTGCGCGCGTGTGTGTGTTGACATACCGAATAGCTTGCGCAGCCTGGTGACACAGGCCACAAAGCCATGGAAAGGCAGATGCGGCTCCCCAGAGCCAAACCTCTCCCACAGCCTCTGTATGACCTGGCCATCACACTGCACCCCTAGCAGGAGCAAGAGGGGAGGAGAGAGAAATGGGTTATTATCCATTCAAGAGTGGAGTGGAGGGTAAAATGTAACACACCATATGGAAAGTGAGTGAATGAGTGAGTGTGTACCTGCAGCCTGGAGGGCCAGACTAAGCTCAAAGGGGCTCATGGTCCCTGAAGAGTCCTGATCAAACTTGAAGAAGATGGACTGAAAGAGAGAGAGAGCGTGAGAGGTCAATGACAGATGGTTGAGTAACTGTAGCTAAGTAATATTACTAATTATAAACCAGGTATTTTGTGTCCTGGACACTGATTGGCCAAAACAGCATTTCAGCTGTGTGTATATCAGACAATATACAATGGGTATGAAGCAAAAATACCATTTATGTTGGTAACCAGTTTATAAAAGCAATAAGGCACCTCTGGGGTTTGTGGTATAAGGCCAATATACCACGGCTAAGGGCTGTATCCAGGCACTCCGCTTCACATTGTGCATAAGAACAGCCCTTATAAACTGGTTGCCAACATAATTAGAGCAGTAAAAATTAATGTTTTGTCATACCCATGGTATATGGTCTGATATACCAAAGCGTTCAGCCAATGAGCATTCAGGGTTGATTGGCAGTTTATAATGGCCAATATACCACAACCCCTCTGGCTTTATTGCTTAACACCTTGGGGCTTGTCCCTCTAGCACAGTCGTACCTGCAGACTGCGAAGAGAGGCCAGCACAGGCTCTGTCTGCTCTCGGGTCAGACTGCTACGCCCCCCAGTCTGACAGGTGGGTTAGGGATAGCTCTCAGACACAGACCGAGGCGCTCAAAAGTACCAGGGCCCATATCCACAAAGCATATCAGAGTATGAGTGCTGATCTAGGATCAGTTTAGCATTTTAGATCACAATGAATAAGATTACATGGACAAATCCTAGATCAGCACTCCTGCTCTTAGATGCTTTGTGGATACGGGCCCTGGCAAGAAGAACAAAGGCAGTGAGATGTATGGGGTAAGGTTGTGACACCTGGCCAAATGAAAGGATACATCCTCTCCAAAGATGAGCTGTCTGCATGTCTCCAGTGGCAGCTGGTAGTCTTTCTCCAAAACTGAGAGAGGGGGAGAGGGGAGGAGTGAAAGTGGCAGATGATTTTAATGCTATATTAGCTATGAGGTTATGCCTAGAGAAGTCATCTCTGTTTAGCCCAAAATGTTTGTCTACCTTATAGAGGAAACCTTGCTACTCTGCTCCCACCTACTGGCTGTTACTGCATTGTAAGAATATTCCGCACAATAGGACCAAAGTACAAATGGTGGTACCCTTCATCACAGCAGTTTAGGGAGTTCACGTGACACGGTTTGACTAAATTAACCTTAGAAATGAAAACCTGAGCTCATGAAGGACCGAACCTGAGTTAACCAGCTTCATGAACTCCTTAGCATTCAGCTTGTCGTCCTGCCAGGGAGAGAGAGAACAGGAGGTTAAGACTGTCTAAGGGAGATAATTCTCTTCTATGGTTTGAGTTATATTTTGAGATGAGAGAATTCCTACAGGCCCCGCCATCTCATCAAAGGTCTTCTGTACTCTCTTGCGATCCTCTGGCAAGACTGGTGGCATTGACATTACCTGTGAAGGACACGGACACACACACACACACAGTGACAGTTGGCTTGCTGAACTGGAGAGCGGTAGTGCAGTAGAAGTATGCTTCAGTAAGGTCCAACGCACCATGATGAAGCCAGTGGAGCAGGTGAAATCTTTGGTCCTGGAATACAAGGAGGAGCTCCATCAGTCTCAACGCAATATGAGATTGTCACTGAACTGTCATCATCGGCAGCATCATCATCACCCGCCCCCACCCATCCCCTTCTGTACCCCAGATTGTTGCCGGTCTTGGAATAGACGCGGAGGAAGAATTCCGCAGGCTGGTTGGGACTGTAGGTGGAAGCCAGAATCACATAGTTTCCCGGGTCCAGCTTCACCTCCCTCCACACAGCCCTACGGTGAAAAATGACAAGAAGAAGAGATGAGATACAACTTTGCAGACTGTTTTCATGAACACGTGACACAGTATTTGCAGGGAGGTACAATACCTCAGGGGCTGGTACTTCCCAGAACTCCCCACAGGCTGCTGGGAAGAGAAGAAGCTCTGGTCCAGACACAGGCCCTGGAGCTACAAGAGGGCGAGCGGGGAGGAGATGGGAAGATGGGAGAGGAGAGAGAGGCAGAAGGCAGATATAGAAAAGAGGGAGAGATGGAGGTAGTGGTTGGAGAGAGAGGGGGGCAGCAGACATGGTTGTTAGATTAAAAGTGACATTATCTAACAAATGAAAATATATAGTTTTTTTCCCAATTTCTTCCCAACATGATACTCACCTTTGGAGGAACCTGCGGAGACAGGAAAAACGTCAGACTAACTGAACATGTAGAACATTCAGATTCACAGCACACACGGAGACAACGCATGTTCTCTCCCTCGCTCTCCCTTCCTCTCTCACCCTGTAGATGTGGAAGGCGATGTGGAGGAAGTTGACTTTGTCCTTCTTTCTCCGGTTTTTCTGCAGTAGTTCCACCAACACGGTGCACTGCTTCGCTTTCTCCTTCTGATTCTCGGCCACCTTCTTCTCCTCCGGTGTCATCACATTATCGTCATCATGCTCGGCAAGGACAAGCTGGAACTGGGGATTCTTCCAGAAGGATCCTACAATAGAGGAGGGATTGATGGTAGTAAATGACAAGTAGATGCAATTACAAACGTTCTGCTTTTGGAAACACACACACACACACACACACACACACACACACACACACACACACACACACACACACACACACACACACACACACTCACGAGGGTAAGTACAGCTTCCCCCTGCAGTGGAGCCCGATACCCAGGAGCCTTTATGGGAGCTGAGGGTCCAGGAAGAGATGGGGGCGGCAGGGGAGTCGGGGTCGGTGGGTGTGTCCTCGTCCACTATGGGGTCAGGGTCCACACTGCACAGCTCCACTGTGCCAAACAGCTTGCTGAAGTCCTCCGCACTGATCCTGACACACAGAGAGGGACGCGCACTGTTGGAATGTGTTCGTGTGCTGTTGTTGTATTGTGTGAAACTAGATTGCACGTTAGATTAAAAGTTAGAGACATTTATTAAAGTGTCATTCCACAATGATACAATAGTTGACAATGCAAAATGCAGATTTTAAAAGACCACATTGTGGACCACTCAAACAGACTTTTGAGACATGAAAAACCAGTCATAGTCCAACATGGTACACAGTGTTTCATTTGGAGTCATCTATAATACATTACATCTATAATACATTAAATCATCTATGCATTTTTGGTGTCAGTTATTGTACATTACATTGTATTTACACGTGTGTGCATCAACAGAAACAAAGTACAGCAGACATAAGGTGAGACTGGTCGATGTTTGCGTCTACGTGTGTTTGTGTCCATGTGGGTTTGTGTCTGTGTCCATGTGGGTTTGTGTCTATGTGGGTTTGTGTCCATGTGGCTTTGTGTCTATGTGGCTTTGTGTCTACGTGTTTTTGTAATGCCAGAACCTACCAGAACTCTCCGTCCTCACTATTTTTCAGCTCAATTCTTTTCTTTTCAGCAGCATCCACATCAGCCCAGTCTTTACTCCTGCAATTACACACACACAGGAAAATGAGCACGGCATCACTGTGTAATGACAAAATGAAACACACACGCACCCAAACGCACACACACACACTTCCTCACTTGTCACTCCAGGGTCCAGAGTACTCCACAAAGCCCCAGGGGTTCCTCAGCCTCAGTAACAAGGCCTCACCAGCCGACTTCTTCACCTGAAACACAAACACACACGCAAACAAACAATTATGTTCGCAAAATGGGAAAGTGGATTATTTTCTCATGACTTTAGTTCAGGGAAGCACAGTATGATACATACCGTGTCAGTGTCTGTGATGGCGTAGGCATGGCCCTTCACCAGTCCCTCTGCAGTCACTGTGCCTATCTCAAGATAGTTACTAGCCTGTGGAGATACACAGCACATAGAGAGCAACTTGCTTCTTACACAGTGAAAGTCACACTTGCAATCACAGTAGCTATTGACGAAGGAGCGGTGTGGGTGTCAGAAAGGTGTGTAGCTTTGTTGGTACTGCATTCTGTGTGTGTGTGTGCGTTCTTGCATGCTTGTTTGTGTTTGTGCTGTACCTGTATGAAGCAGCTGAGCAGACTGCCACGGGACAGGGCATCAGAGAGGGCTTTCCACATGATCCTGGGGGTGCGTGAGGATACAGGGAGGGAGTAGGCTATGCCCCCTGTGAAGTCCTCCATCGCCTCAGAGATATTACCCCCCTTCAGACTGCCATATGACCCGATCAGCCTGCTCCGAGATAGGGGTAGAGGGAGCAGGAGAAAGAGGTGTGTGGAGAGAAAGGGGGAGGGGATAGAGTGGTGGGGGAGAGGAATGAGGGAGATAAAGGAAGGGGACATTTTCTAGATTTACACTTTCTGCCATTTAGCAGGTGATCTTATTCAAAGTGCCTTATGATAAACGTATTCAAATGAGGAGGCTGAAACCTCATAAGAGCATTGTCAGGCACACACAAGCACTACAACCATATAGCATATTACACACGCGCACGCGCACACACACACACACACACACCCCGGTTGACTCACTTGGCATAGGCTTTCTCCACCAGGGCGCTCCAGTACTCGTTGCGGGTACAGGAGTAGCTGAAGAGCAGGCGGCCTCCGCGTACAGGCAGCCTGTCATCCACTACCACCTCCACCCACTCACCATACTGCCAGAACTACACAGGGAGGGGGAGGGAGAGGGAGGTACGGAAGGGGAGGGAGGTAGCGAGGGAGGCATAAAGAGGGTGGACAGTAAGGGAGGGAGAAGGGATGAGGGGGATGTAGGGAGAGAGGGAGGGGGAAGGTGAGAGAGAAATCTACATTTAATGTGTTGCGTAACAGTGGGCAAGTACAGGCCTGCATTTAAACATCCTGGAGGTCATGAGTTATGACTTGGTGATGTTCTCTAATTGCTTGCCCATAAGCGCGTGTGTGTGTGTGTGTGTGTGTGTGGATGCGTGCGTGTATCCCAGGGTAGTAGCTACCTACAAGTCTGGACTACATTCCCAACATAACCCCTCCAGCTATCTAAGTCTACTCATATTATCCCCCTTCCTTCCGACAAACATGTTAAGTCATGCCACACATACTTCACTGAGAGGACATGAGAAATTATTAAAGCAATTACAGAGTCATAACTCATGACCTCTATGTTTTCATGTTTCCATTGCATGTCTTTTCACAGATGTTATTTCATGAGACAATGTTTTAGTAATCAATCCCTTTAAATTGACACAATTGGTCCAGAGAACAATTAAACGATAATGACGTCAGGGGCAAGTTTGCAGAGACGAGATAGAGGTGTGTGTATGAAAATGTGTGTGTGTGTGTGTGGGGGGGGGGGGGGGTAATTAGAGATCTGGAAAGGGGGGATGGAAAGGGGGGATGAAAGGTGTGTGTGTGGAAGGGTCATAAATCTAGTTATTCAGCAGTACAAGCAAACTAGCACAAGCAAAGTTAATATAGGGCAGGGATCATCAACTAGATTTTGCCACATGCCCATTTTTTCTTGTGTGGATGGTCAGGGGGCCGGAACATAATAACAAATTATTTGTAGACTGAGAAATGACCGCAAGTAGCCCAAACAGGTAAAATATTTTACTAAATCAACCCTTTCAAACTTTGCTTACATTTCTATACGATCACATATATCTCCATATCACAGGGGGTTCATGGCACCTTCATTGGGGAGGACGGGCATGTGGTAATGGCTGGAGAGGAATATTAGTTACACCACCCAACTTGGTCTCAAAGCGTATTATTCTGTACGTAAACCCGAACCACTCCATTTAGTATGATATGTCATGTATCGTGTGGTTACATAAGACAGATGGTTACTAAAAGCAACAAAAAAAGGAGGGTGGCTGTGGGTGGGTTCACAGCGAGAACATCTAGCAACCCAAAGGTTGCGAGTTCAAATCTCATCACGACCAACATTAGCAACTTTTCAACTACTTACTACTATTTTAGCTCCTTTGCATCTACTTTGCATGTTAGTTAACCCTTTCCCCTAACCTTAACCCTTTTAGCTAACCCTTCCCCTAGCCCTTAAAACTAACTCCTAAACTTAACCCTAACACCTAACACAAAACCTAGCTAATGTTAGCCAGATAGCTAACACTAGGCACCTAGCTAGAATCCTTAACATATCATACATTTTTCAACTTCGTAACATGTTGAACGTTTTGCTTAATTGTAACATATAATACAAATTGTAATTTGTAACATATCATACAAAATGGTTGATGGACAACCACAAATTAATACATACCACATGAAATGTAACATATCATACTAAATGGAGTGGTTGCCCCACCTGGTCCCATAACACACTAACACATGCCTATATTCTCTCATTTCCTTTATTCCCTGAATAACTATTTATTTCCACCTTACCACTGAGAAATAGCTTTAAAAAAATAGCTACATGGACCGAGTTTACCTTGCATCTTTGTATATTTGCTCTATCTCTGTGTACACTCACAGGGCTCCCTACGCACTCACACACACTGTCACTCCAACGCACTCACACACACTGTCACTCCAACGCACACATTTGCCCACTCACACATACATTTATACCGACTCCACTCACATACAAGCTGCTGCTACTCTGTTTATCTTATATCCTGTTGCCTAGTCCCCTTACCCCCTATACATATCTATCTCCATCACTCCAGTATCCCTGCACTAGAGGAGATCTGCATGGAGGAATGGGCCGAAATACCAGCAACAGTGTGTGAAAACCTTGTGAAGACTTACAGAAAACGTTTGACCTCTGTCATTGCCAACAAAGGGTATATAACAAAGTATTGAGATAAACTTCTGCTATTGACCAAATACTTATTTTCCACCATAATTTGCAAATAAATTCATTGAAAATCCTACAATGTGATTTTCTGGATTTTTTTCTCTAATTTTGTCTGTCATAGTTGAAGTGTACCTATGATGAAAATTACAGGCCTCTCTCAACTTTTTAAGTGGGAGAACTTGCACAATTGGTGTTTGACTAAATACTTTTTTGCCCCACTGTATAGCATGCTTACCTACTTAATTGTGTTTTTCATATTATTGTGTATTTCTTGTGTGTGTGTTTTTTTTTTCTATTAATACATTTGCTATTGATTACTTAGAATGTACCTTTTATTTAACTAGGCAAGTCAGTTAAGAACAAATTCTTATTTTCAAAGATGGTGGGTTAACGGCCCTGTTCAGGGGCAGAACAACAGTTTTGTACCTTGTCAGCTCGGGGGTTTGAACTTGCAACCTTCTGGTTGCTAGTCCAACACTCTAACCACTAGGCTACCTTGCCGCCCCATTATTGGGTTTTGAGTTTGGAAGAAAGGCATTTCACTGTACTGTACTTGTGCATGTGACATTAAAACTTGACACTACTACTTTTCAGTCCTGCGTTTGCTACTCTCACTCTTTTACATGGCATGCTGCACTAATACGATTGTAATGGACATTCTCGTTGTAACGACAAAAAAGTGAGTATGCAGAACACATGTACACTGCAAGCTCATGAACCCTCCCACGCATTACCGTGAAGTGGAAGATGCCAGCATAGGATTCTGTCAGGCTCTGATTAGGTGGTACCACTTTGACAAATAGATTGGGGTGCATGGTAAGGCAGGACAGGGCAGCCAGAAGCCAACAGTCACCTATTAGAAAAACAAAGAGACAGGCCAAAGGCATGATAACTAGCCGTATGAATTAGATTTTATTTCAATTGATTCTACATGTTTTTTGTGTGTTTTTTTCTCATTTCAAATCATTTCCTGACGCTTGAGGAAGTTCTAACACTGCAGAGTTCCCACACTCACACACTCTCTCCCACACACACACACACACACACACATGCACAAACGCACACAAACATGCCTGTACACACACAGGCACATTCCTCTCTAACAGTCAACAGCTGCTCTTTGTGTCCGTGTAGAGGAAAGAAAGAGGTGTTGATGTTTGATGCACACACACACACACACACACACACAAACACACACACACACACACACACACACACACACAAGGGATGCCACATTGCCACCAGATCCTTTACACAAACCCTGAGGACAGATAATGAAGCAATAACAAGAGAGCAACATGAGAATTCTCCCTATTTCACAACAATGAAAAACAGACTGGACATCGCATGAAAAGCGGTGATAAACAAGGAACATTGTTTATCATGGGAGAAAGGGGTGTGACCACAGGGTCCATTTTAGACCCACAGATTCCCCCGGGGAGGTTGGGACTGGGAGGTGAGAGCACAGAATGTCTCCCCGATCCCCATGCTGTTGGAACATGTGTTTGGAGCGGAGCCCCTGGGGTGGTGTGGAAGGGTGACCTATTCAATGTGATTAGAGGATATCTAATCAGAGTCTGAACCACACAGATAGTCGAACCAGGATATCATCTCGACCCCATTCCCCGGAGAATAGGTTTGGAGAGGTGAGGTCAATCTAGTTCTACATGAAAACTGTGAGTTGTAGTGAGCATAAGTGTCTACCTGTTACTACAATGATATCCCATCCACGCACGCACACACACACTTACCCAGCTGGCCCTGGCAGATATCGGTGGTGCAGGTTGTGTCCTCCACAAACACAGCATTGGCACTGATCTCCTGCAGAGAGAGAGAGGGAGAGAGAGAGAGAGACACAGGGCAGAGTTCAAGACTACAGTTTACACTGTCTGGGGGAATGTGTAACTCTTTGTTTCATTCACATAACAGTTGACTGGATGATGACAAAGCAATGTTCCTGATTTCAACTGCATCACAGACGTTCCATGGCTTCTTCGGTTGTTCTCCTCTTTCCATGTCTTTTCTGCTTTTAGTGATTTCCTGTCCAGCTGTTTGGCACAAACTCTGTTAAGTTCTCTTTCTTTTCTCTCTCTCGACATTCTCCATTCTGTCAATTCGCTCTCTTCTCTCTCTGAATACGCTCCAGCAGATCAATCTATCTCACCTCGGAACTAGACCACACCTGACAGTGAGTCAGCTCCGGTGTAGCCTACATCTGTCCAGGAGCATCACCCAATTGTACACAACTAGAGCTACTCATATCCTCATCAACCTCAATTCATAATGTCAATGTAAAAATGATAACATAGGCTACAGATATCCATAAAATAAGCATGACTAAGAAATTTGACTATTGCAATTTAGAAGTATGTTTTTGATAGTGACCACATGGCTGGCTAACATTTAGACCAGGGTTCCCCAAACTCTGTCCTGGGGCCCCCCCTGGGTGCACTTCCCCCCCCCCCTAGCACTGCATAGCTGGGGGGGGGGACCATGATGTAGCCCAGTTGTCACCAATCGGTCGATCGCGATCGACTGGTCCATCTTCAAGGCTTCCCTAGATGATCACCAAACATTCCTGTAGAAAAGTGATAAAGGATTGAGTTCCTTTGTGTGTGTGTGTGTGTGTGTGTGTTGCGCTGCCAACTCTGCCTACCTGGCAGACCGGGAGATCTGTGGCTAAATCGAGTGTGCCGGCACTGGCCAATCCGGTAGCTCAAATCACTGTGCCTACAGCTTCCGTCATCCTGGCCACAAAATGTGATACTAGCCTATGTGAGATTTCATAACTTTTAAAACCATGACCAGAGAGAGACTGTCAAAGAATAACTTAAAGCGACGAGCTGCTATTCTGAGTGAGTTCACATCTAAGTTTTTATTCGGTACTGTTTTATTTAACCAGGCAGGTCAGTGAAGAACAAATTCTTATTTACAATGACGACCTACCCCTTCCAAACCTGGGCCAATTGTGCACCGCCCTATTGGACTCCCAATCACAGCCATATGTGAACCAGGGACTGTAGTGACACCTCTTAGCACTGAGATGCCTTGACTTAGACCACTCCACCACTCAGGAGCCCTATTAAAGCACTATTACAAACAAAACGCTCTTCTTCCTACTTCCCCTGGAGCTGCAATGGATGAGTATCCAAGTGTAGGCTACCAATAGCCCCTGTGTTTTTATTATTATTAGCATTTTGTCCTGTCTATTGTAATATCAAGGAATTATGTAGCTTTCTCTGGTCATAGGGACAACATTAATTTGTGCATGAGGCAGACGCGGTTTGAAACATTCGAGTTTCGCCATCAGGTGGCAGATTGTGTCCTCTCTCTCTGGTCGGTCTCCCTCCCTCAGCTGAGACTAATGGTGTGTTCAAAGCAACTCGGAAATCTCATACTTCAGTGTGTTCAATACAGCTGGGAACTCGGAATAAAACGAGATCCGACTTGGGGGGGAAAAAATCTTTAACGGTCATCCAACTCGGAATTCCAAGTCGGAAATATTTCTTGAGCTCTGACTTTCCGACCTGAAAATCACTAATATCATGATTTGACTTCGTTTTTCCCCCCTTCTTGTTCCCAGTTGTCTTGAACGCACCATGACCATCAGAGGCAGTTAGCATCAGTCCAGTAAAATAAAAAAGTGAATTATTTCAAATTATACTGTGCCTCGCAAGTGCTACAACTGAACCATTTTGCTATCAAAGCTCGAGTTTTGAAATATAATATGGCCTAAGAATAGCAATATTGGCCGGCCAGGCATATAGCCAATATGCTGTAATAATGTATTTGGCGTACTGCACAAACCTCAATTCTACAGAACAGTTTTATTATATTAATATTTCATTTTTTAAAGTCGTGTTTAAAAAATAAATCACTGCGGTAGATCTCGATTTGCTTGTGTATACACTGATAGGACAGTAGCCTACCTTGGGACGCAGCCACTTGATCTCCTTTTTGGGATCCGGGTCGGTAGGCATACCGATTGAACTCTGGTCCGGGGCGAAGGTTGAGTCAGAGAACAGCGAACCAGATTTAATGCACGCATCTAGGAGGGCTACATAGTCCTGGTCCCGAAATTTAACAGGGTTGGCAATGGAACCGGTTGCGACCTGAGTCTCCATTTCCAATGTTCAAGTTGAGATCAATTTGGAAAAATAGTAAAAGTAGCCTAATTAGAGTTAAACTAACCAGCTTTCTTATTTTGACTCACTCCTGTATGCTTATTTTTTGGGACTTGTGCAACAACCCCTGTTCTTAAATACACACACACTCATTCACCCGTATGGAGACATAAGGGCGCCTCCCTTACTCAAACCATCCCAGAAAGGTATGCAGAGCCCCCGGGAGGTTTGGAATTTTCTCCTTTTGTTAACACAATCAACATGTCCCTGTACTGTGGCCGGAATTGTGATCGAATCAAAGTAATGTTAGCCACTCTCAATGCAACAAATATGAAACAAAACTAACTTCGACTTAGTAGGAGAGTGTATGCAAGATATTTTGCAGGGAACTTCTGAGTAGAATTATATTGCAAAGACTGGCACAAGCGACTAGATATATGTGCTTGTTTTGAGATAAAAGCGAGAGCCGTATGTACTGCCACGTGTGCACATTTGTTGATATTCTTTGTGAGTTAGTGAGTTATTAGCCCAGTTATAGCTCATTTCTGGTCAGCAATGATGGAGTGATTGCTTCATACAAAAGCAGAAACTGTACATTTCTAGCCATCTGAGTCAAGTAGATGTTTTTATGTCTTAAAGGGGCAGTGTTGTATTTTGAGACATGCTTGAAGAGGCAGAGGGTAGCATAGATTTTTGTCTGATTTCTCTGTAATAATAAAAATTATAAGGGAATAAGAATTATTCTTATTTTGTAAAGTGGTTTCTTGCATAAATCTATGGTGCTCCTGAGTGGTGCAGCGGTCTAAGCCACTGAATCTCAGCGCAAGAGGCATCACTGCAGTATCTGGTTCGAATCCAGGCGGCATCACATTCGGCCTTGATTGGGAGTCCCATAGGGCAGTGCAGAATTGTCCCAGCGTCGTCCGGGTTTCGCCGGGGTAGGCCGTCACTGTAAATAAGAATTTGCTCTTAACTGACTTGCCTATACAACAGCATTTTCAGTGATGTCCTTGTCTAAAGAACAAGTTGATAAACAGGTTAATGACAAACCCTGCATGTTTTTTCAAAGGTGTCTTGGAATGTAGGCCTACATTGAACACCCCATGTTGTCTACTACTGTAGGCTGAATGATATAACTATGTCCTTGTTAAAATGTTATGGGATGCATTTTCTCTGTTGTTTTTGACATTATTATCAAATAGCCACAGTAGCCTTCCTAGCCACTGTTAAAACAGTGACTTAAAGCAGGTGCAGCCTCAGTGTTGACAGTAAACGCCTGGATTACATAGCATTTTTACAATGTTCAGGTTTGCAGACCTGAAATTTCCTCAGTGCTGAAAAAAATGTAATGGAACATTGGCTATGACACTTTCTTTGTCCACAGGAGGATTCGGACTCTCAAAGAGCCCTTCAGTCTGTCACTGGGCTGTTCTCCTTCACGTCTGATTAAATCAACAATGAGGACAAGAAAACAATGACCAGAGCAAACAAACACAAAGAATAACGATTCAAACCCATAGAATGGTGCCCATTTAACTCCATTATCCGCCTGCCCATTCTCCCCATATGGTCTTTGAGGTCGGGATTATACACAGCCCTAATAACATAGCTTGCCGACCTGCCCTAAACATCCACGCCTTCCGAGACCCTTTTGATCTCACGACCCGCGACGTTCTGCCGAAAACTGTCACCGCCACTATTTAAAAATATATAATGTATAAATGTTTATAAATTTATATATATATATAAATATGTATATATATATAAATGTGTTACAAATTAATTAAAAAAAATAGGCCAGGAAAATGAACAATATGAACAACCACCTGAAATAAAATAAATAGAAGATGACAGATCACATTTCAACATACCGGTACATCAAATCCAATTATATAATGTTATGGTGCAAATACTATTTTGTTACTATGTAACTTGAGGGTATTTGACATTTTATTAGGATCCCCATTAGCTGTTGCAAAAGCAGCAGCTACTCTTCCTGGGGTCCACACAAAACATGAAACATGACATAATACAGAACATTAATAAACAGAACTACATCAATTTTTTTTTAAAGGCTCACGTAGCCAACATATCAATACATACACACAAATTATCTAGGTCAAATAGGGGAGAGGCGTGGTGCGGTGAGGTGTTGCTTTATCTGATTTATCTGTTTATCTATTTATCTGTTCATTTGAGCAAAATGAGATGGAAGGGAGTTTCATGCAATAACGGCCCTAGTAAGGCTACAAATTCACAAATTAAGGTTTGAAATCTGGGCGTCTTCTTTGAAAATATACATTTATGAATATAGATTTTAATCATAAGTAAATTCTGTTTTTTCAGAATGTCTTTTAGTAAGCAGGAGTCTGGGTAATGACATGGTGCCAGGAGCTGACCGACTACAGCTCGGCATTTAACACCATAGTACCCTCCATGCTCGTCAACAAGCTCGAGACCCTGGGTCTCGACCCCGCCCTGTGCAACTGGGTACTGGACTTCCTGACGGGCCGCCCCCAGGTGGTGAGGGTAGGCAACAACATCTCCACCCCGCTGATCCTCAACACTGGGGCCCCACAAGGGTGCGTTCTGAGCCCTCTCCTGTACTCCCTGTTCACCCACGACTGCGTGGCCACGCACGCCTCCAACTCAATCATCAAGTTTGCGGACGACACAACAGTGGTAGGCTTGATTACCAACAACGACGAGACGGATACGTCTATACTGTACTCTATACTGTACTCTATATCATCTACTGCATCTTTATGTAATACATGTATCACTAGCCACTTTAACTATGCCACTTTGTTTACATACTCATCTCATATGTATATACTGTACTCGATACCTTCTACTGTATTTGCCTATGCTGCTCTGTACCATCACTCATTCATATATCTTTATGTACATATTCTTTATCCCCTTACACTTGTGTATAAGACAGTAGTTTTGGAATTGTTAGTTAGATTACTTGTTGGTTATTACTGCATTGTCGGAACTAGAAGCACAAGCATTTCGCTACACTCGCATTAACATCTGCTAACCATGTGTATGTGACAAATAAAATTTGATTTGATTTGATTTGGTAGCCTATTATTTTTCGCCTATTTGCATCATTTTCTGTAGTCAGGCAATCCCATGTCGATTAAACGTGTATGTCGATTAAAAATGTATGAAGAACAGGTTGTGTGTGTTCTCTCTCTCTAACTCACACATAAACACACTTTCCTCGTCCTACTTTAAGCACATTATTTCACACATTCTTCTTCCACACACAGCCTATTTTTAGTTGAAACCAATTACATATACAGTGCATTCAGAAAGTATTCAGACCCCTGTAAGGAGTGCGTAACCGGTGGCAGGGAAATCAGACACAGGAGAGCAGAACTAGGTAATAGCTGGAGCAGTTCAATTCCAAAACCAACGGCATTAAGAAAATATCAACATGGGTACAAAACCCGACGCGCACCAGTAAACATGTGCACAAGCACTTACAACAAACAATACCACACAAAGACAGGGGGGGAACAGAGGGTTAAATACACAACACGTAATGATGGAATGAAAACCAGGTGTGTGGGAAAACAAGACAAAACAAATGGAAAATGAAAAATGGATCGGCGATGGCTAGAAGACCGGTGACATCGACCGCCGAACACCACCCGAACAAGGAGAGGAACCGACTTCGGCAGAAGTCATGACAGTACCCCCCCCCCCCCCCTTGACGCGTGACACCAGCCTCGGGGACGACCCAGAGGTGCAAGGCGATCCGGACGGAGACGGTGGATTGAAGGGTCCAACACGTCCTCGAATCCAGTATGGGACGAATGGAGTACGCTGGGGCCCCCACGATGTCCAGAGGGGGCGAAGGAACCTCCCGCACCTCAGACTCCTGGAGCGGGCCAGCCACCACTGGCCTGAGGAGAGACACATGGAACGAGGGGTTAATACAGTAATCGGGAAGCTGTAACCTGTAACTCACCTTGTTCAGTCTCATCAGGACTTTAAATGGTCCCACAAACCACGGACCCAGCTTCCGGCAGGGCAGGCGGAGGGGCAGGTTTTGGGTCAAGTGCCAGATCCGGTCCCCCGGTGCAAACACCGGGGCCTCACTTCGGTGACGGTCTGCGCCGGCTTTCTGGCGCAGCACGGCGCGCTGAAGGTGAATATGGGCAGCGTCCCATGTTTCCTCCGCACGCCGGAACCAGTCGTCCACCGCAGGAGTCCCGGTCTGACTCTGATGCCAAGGAGCCAGAACCGGCTGATACCCCAGTACGCACTGGAAGGGGGAGAGGTTAGTGGTGGAGTGGCAGAGCGAGTTCTGGGCCATCTCTACCCAGGGCACGAACGCTGCCCACTCCCCCGGCCGGTCCTGGCAATAAGACCTCAGAAACCTACCCACATCCTGGTTTACTCTCTCCACCTGCCCATTACTCTCGGGGTGAAAACCCAAGGTAAGGCTGATCAAGACCCCAGATGTTCCATGAACGCCCTCCAGACCCTTGAAGTGAACTGGGGACCCCGATCAGACACTATGTCCTCAGGCACCCCGTAGTGCCGGAACACGTGTGTAAACAAGGCCTCTGCAGTCTGTAGGGCTGTAGGGAGACCGGGCAGCGGGAGGAGACGGCAGGATCCACAACAACCAGGATCGTGGTGTTTCCCTGTGATGGGGGAGATCGGTCAGGAAATCGATTGACAGGTGTGACCATGGCTGCTATGGAACAGGTAAGGGGTGTAGCTTACCTCTGAGCAGGTCCCTAGGAGCCTTACACTGGGCGCACACCGAGCGGGAGGAAACATAAAACCTTGCGTCCTTAGCCAAAGTGGGCCACCAGTACTTCCCACTCAGACAGACTTACAGCTGTAATCGCAGCAAAAGGTGGAGCTACAAAGTATTAACTTAAGGGGGCTGAATAATTTTGCACGCCCAATTTTTCAGTTTTTGATTTGTTAAAAAAGTTTGAAATATCCAATAAATGTCGTTCCACTTCATGATTGTGTCCCACTTGTTGTTGATTCTTCACAAAAAAATACAGTTTTATATCTTTATGTTTGAAGCCTGAAATGTGGCAAAAGGTCGCAAAGTTCAAGGGGGCCGAATACTTTCGCAAGGCACTGTATTTTCAAGTCTCTCCAGAGATGTTTGATCGGGTTCGAGTCCGGGCTCTGGCTGGGCCACTCAAGGACATTCAGAGACTTGTCTCGAAGCCACTCCTGCATTGTCTTGGCTGTGTGCTTAGGGTCGTTATCCTGTTGGAAGGTTAACCTTACCCACAGTCTGAGGTCCTGAGAGCTCTGGAGCAGGTTTTCATCAAGAAACTCTCTGTACTTTGCTATGTTAATTTTTCCCTCTACCCTGACTAGTCTTCCAGTCCCTGCCGCTGAAAAACATCCCCACGGCAGGATGCTGCCACCACCATGCTTCATCGTAGGGATGGTGCCAGGTTTCCTCCAGACGTGATGCTTCGCATTCAGGCCAAAGAGTTCAATCTTGGTTTAGTCAGACCAGAGAATCTTGTTTCTCATGGTCTGATAATCCTTTAGGTGTCTTTTGGCAAACTCCAAGCGGGGTGTCTTGTGCCTTTTACTGAGGAGTGGCTTCCGTCTGGTCACTCTACCATAAATGCCTGATTGGTGGAGTGCTGCAGAGATGGTTGTCCTTCTGGAAGGTTCTCCCATCTCCACAGAGGAACTTTGGAACTTTGTCAGAGTGACCATAGGGTTTTTGGTCACCTCCCTGACCAAGGCCCTTCTAGCCGATTGCTCAGTTTGGCCGGGCGGCCAGCTCTAGGAAGAGTTTTGGTGGTTCCAGACTTCTTCCATTTAAGAATGATGGAGGCCACTGTGTTCTTGGGGACCTTCAATGCTGCAGACATTTTTTGGTACCCTTCCCCAGATCCATGCCTCGACCTAATCCTATCGGATCTCTACGGAAAATTCCTTCGACCTCATGGCTTGTTTTTTGCTCTGACATGCACTGTCAACTGTGGGACCTTTTATAGACAGGTGTATGCCTTTCCAAATGTCCAATCAACTGAATTTACCACAGGTGGAATCCAATCAAGTTGTATAAACATCTCAAGGATGATCAATGGAAACAGGATACACCTGAGCTCAATTTTGAGTATAATATCAAGGGTCTGAATACTTATGTAAATAAGGTTACTGTATTTAAATAAAAAAATAAAAATAAAAAATACAATAATAATACATTTGCAAAAATGTCCAAAAACATGTTATCACTTTGTCATTATGTGGTATTGTGTGTATATTGATGAGGATTTTTTTTATTTAATCCATTTTAGAATAAGGCTGTAACATAACAAAATGTGAAAAAAGTGAAGGTGTCTGAATACTTTCCGAATGCACTGTCAATCTTTTGTCTTGCCCATTCACCCTCTGAATGGCACACATACACAATCCATGTCTCAATTTAGAGGCTTTGAGGGCACCAGCCGCCATTTGCCATTTTTGTACTCCACAGTCCTCCATCGGAATGAATGGAATTCAAAATAACATGTACTTCTTTGTTGTAGTGGGGACAGTAACATTATTACTATTTAAGAAAAATACTTTAAGGAATATGTTTTAATAAACAAATATATATTTTTATGTTCAGTTCACACCATAATTTAATTAAAAATTAGGCTATGCATTTAAGGTGTTAAGGTGATTCCAAGCAAGAGGGTTTACTCCGCCCAAAATCTCTGCACGAAAATAAGACCACGAAGTGAAAAAATGTTGTATGTAGGTCAGTGAGTGAGTGTCAAACGCAACAAAAAATGCAATTGCTAATTTGCTACATGAGGCTTATTTGTCTAATATACGTTTTGTAATAGTTAGGTTGTTAGGAATGCACTGATGTAATTGGACGCATGTTGCATTTTGTCAACTTTGAAAAAATACGACTTTATATCGCAGTTGTGCACATTGTTCACATGCATATCTGCCCTCTCATTGGCGAGAATGGTCCCACCTGATCGCTCCTCCTCCTGGCTGTCTTCCATCTTTGGAGACTTGCATTTCCATTGTTAGAGCGATCACTCGACTATATTGTCAATATAATAGATCAGAATTGCTAAAACTGTTCTCTCCATCAGACCAGCCATTTTGGGTCTTTGACGTGAGCGCCTTTTTCGCACTACCAGACCGCAATAAATAGTAGGCTACTACATTTCGCAACTAGATGGCAGTCTGTCCTGCTAGATGTGCGAGAGGGAATTGGAGTTACTGCCCTTACAATTTTGAAGCACTTTAAATGCCAAGAGACAATAAAGCAAGAAAAGTGATATCATTCAAATGTTATTAGCCTTAAATGGAACAAGAGAGACATTATATATACAAAAAAAGTATGTGGACTCTCCTTCAAATTAGTGGATTTGGCTGTTTCAGCCACATCCGTTGCTGACAGGTGTATAAAATTGAGCACACATCCATGCAATCTCCATAGACAAACATTGGCAGTAGAATGGCCTTACTGAAGAGCTCAGTGACATTCAACGAGGCACCGGCATAGAATGCTACCTGTCCAAAAAGTCAGTTCTACCCTGCTAAAGCTGCCCCGGTCAACTGTGAAGTTGAAATGTCTAGGAGCAACAACGACTCCGCCCGCAAAGTTTTAGGCCACACAAGCTCACATCTGTAGTCGGTTGCAACACTCACTACCGAGTTCCAAACTGCCTCTGGAAGCAACATCAGCACAAGAACTGTTCATTGGAAGCTTCATGAAATGGGTTTCCAGGGCCATGCAGCCGCACACAAGTCTAAAATCACAATGCGCAATGCAAAGCGTTGGCTGGAGTTCACCGCCACTGGACTCTCGAGCAATGGAAATGCGTTCTCTGGAGTGATGAATAACGCTTCACCATCTGGCTGTCCGACGGATTAATCTGGTTTTGGCGGATGCCTGGAGAACGTTACCTGCCCTAATGCATAGTGCCAACTGTAAAGTTTGGCGGAGGAGGAATAATGGTTTGGGGCTGTTTTTCATGGTTCGGGCTAGGCCCCTTAATTCCGGTGAAGGGAAATCATAACTTTACAGCATACAATGACATTCTAGATGGTTCTCTGCTTCCAACTTTGTGGCAATAGTTTGGGACAGGCCCATTCCTGTTTCAGCATGAAAATTCCCCCATGCTCAAAGCGAGGTCCATACATGAATGGTTTGTCGAGATCGGTGTGAAAGAACTTGACTGGCCTGCACAGAGCCCTGACCTCAACCCCATCGAACACCTTTGTGATGAATTGGAATGCTGACTGCGAGCCAGGCCTAATTGCCCAACATCAGTGCCCGACCTCACTAATGCTCTTCTGGCTGAATGGAAGAAAGTCCCTGCAGCATGTTCCAACATCGTGTGGAAAGCCTTCCCAGAAGAGTGGAGACTATTTTAGCAGCAAAGGGGGACCAACTACAAAATGCCCATTATTGTTTTAATGAGATGTTCGACCAGCAGGTGTCCACATATTTTGTATTTTCACATGACCCTCCCCTAAATTGAACATCTTACCCCCTCATAGAATTAACTCAAATAAATGCTTAGACCACAACAACAAATAACTGTATCAACCCTGTCTTTATAAACGTGGATATCTACTTTGCTTTTGTGGCACAGTCGTGTCGATGCCACGCAGGTTGAGGTTTCACCAATCACCACCGCTCACTCTCCCTGCTTGTTTCACTTCTTCACGATCAGAGCCGGTTACAGAAAATGATCAGATTTTTCAACATTTTGGTGCCATATTTATAATTATCTAAAATGTACGTAACACATTTTCCACCGACAAGTTTCTGTGACAATGCACTACAAAACCAATAAACAAAAGGTACCGACATGGTTTGCATTTCAACACCCCAATAAATAGACAATGTCAATCTCCACAAACAGAAAACACATCCCTCCCTACCTTGTAGTCTTGCCGGGGTATCGAAGACTTGGTGACAATCTCTGAATGCCATTGAACTTGTTGGTGTTTTGGAACAGATGTCTATTTCCATTCATCAAATTTCCTCTGCACAGTTTGGATTGATTGATTGATTTTATTTGCCAGTTAGAAAAATACATATATACACAAATAATTTTTAAAGTGACCGGGATTGCACAAAGTCAGGGACTGATTTCCATTGTGGTCCCTATTTGCTGCAGAATATACTATAGTAATATAAGGTCTGATTGCAAGTCTAATTTACACATATCCATCTGGCTTTCTGGTATCACCTTATTTTTTAACATAACTACATCTATTGGCTTTTATGTTTTTCTGTCGTGCGTAATGTGTGGTCGCCTAAATAATAGGCTATGTATTGGATGACGATACAATCACTTGGGCTTTTTTGGGCTTGGGCTCAAAAAAATGTCTTTAATGTAGGGCTCATAAAATGTATTTAATGTATGGCTCATCTGGCTCAGGTAGCATCAGATTTGAATTTTCATGCCGATCAAAGCTCTAATCAAATCCAGACATGTTAATATGCTTTATACGCTTTACACTTCCGGTTTGGGCGGGATATACTGTGTTACCCGGGAGAAGAATGATTATAGTCGGGATGGAACATTTGTAATACAGGGAAAATATTCTACACTAGTCTGTAGTTTATTTAGATATTTGGGGCTGCTGGTGAACCATGATGTGCTGGCATAATCAAAGTGACCCTGAACAATAGCACTTGCGAGAGACTTTAGGGTCTGCGGTGTACTTTGTGTCCAGTGACTAATGTATTGTTATCTGTGTATGAGGAGAAATAATAATGACTGTTTATGCCCTGCTATTGTTTTAATTTGGATTTTATTTTTGTACCCAAATATACTTTATTTTGTGTTAGGTTTCAAAGGTATGCACATTTCACGGTTTCAAAATTCAAATTGTATCGCCGGACAACGTGACCGGGAAGATTTTAATTTACCAGACATTTGAGAAATTTACCAGACATCCATATTCATTCAGATCCGACTTGGCGCAGCCAGCCCCACCAATAAACTAGGGATATTGGTCAAATGAGTCACATGTACATGTCCTTAACCGCCTATAACAAATTACAAAAACACTATTCCTTGTATTTCCATGTGTAGCATATGCAAAACATAACCATTTTTTGTATGGCTTTTTAGCGTATTTTTCTAAAACAATAATTGTCAACTTCACGGTTCAGCTGTTGGAGATTTGAGCACTAAAGGCCTCAGGGTATGCATAGGCCTATAGGCTTAGGTGTTTTGTATGATATTAATATTTAAATATATATATATATATATAGAAGCTTAGACCTAGCCCGAGAGAGAGCGAGAGAGATAGAGATATGCTGGCAGCATTCTACATGGCCGACATACTTATGTCATACTTACATACTTATTTATGTCAGATGGCTACTGCCTCTGCTATACAGATATAGATGTACAGAAGGAGGCTAATTCGTTCCTATTTTGTATAACGATAAGCATTATATTGTTAGATTATGGGAGTAACTTTGGTAGGCATGAAACATTCTTCCTCACCTCAAAGTTCAACTGTCTGGGTCAGTTGTAGCGCTGGTGCGCACTGCCTTCATATCATAGGCTTGCAGCAGCTACAGTTTAAGAATAGCCACACCAAACATCCACAAACATTTCTAAACTTTATTATGGTAATATCAAAAGTAAGTCAAGCCATTGCTTATAGTGAAAATATGAGCAGACTATTATATTGTGGCAAACACAGCATTACATTTGGAATAGATTTTCTGCAGATTTTCTGCAGCTTTAAAAAAAAGTTGATTAATTATAAAATCATGAAAAATATTAGTAGCATTCCACCCATGAGGCCACTAAGTCATTTGACTGCAGGATACTTTGGCTGAAGGAAATGGCTCAACAGAATGAAACAAAACACTTGCAAACGGGTTTAAACCTTAACAAAAGTTTTGAACAAGCTATATTGCAGCAAATACTAAAAAGGCAAGTGCCTACCATATCCAAAAATGACAGAAATAGGCTAATGTTATGTATTTTACAACAGACCTACTTATAACCTATCTTAAACAAAAGACGGAGCTCAAAATTAAAAAGACAGACATCATTTAATTAGCCAATTAAAATGTCTCAGAATTAAACAAAACAGGTTTTGCATAAGAACTGTTTTCGATTAATAAATAGGCTTACAATAATAACAAGGATATACAATAATAATTATAATAATTATGATAAAACAAATTATTAAACTACGTTTTAGTTCCAAAATTGCATCCTACCCAAATAGGGAGTTGCACAGTAGCCTACATTCTTTAAAAAACGATTTTGTCCACTACAATATTAAAACTCACATAAAATTCATCTTGTAGGCTTTTCACTAAAGACATCCTCTTTTTCATCTAACTTTTGTTTGACTTGAAAAAGGCCTCCATCTTTGCAAGTATCTGTAGCCTAGGCACTAGGCCAAGGCTCCTCTGTTCCTATCTCTCCTCTGCAGCAGGCGCACGTGTGCGCAAGGCGAGAGATAGATTGGTACTGAAGCCCAATTCGGGGTGTCGGCTATGATAGACAGCCTCCCCTGGACAATTTGTCCTGCTACAATTTTATGTATCTGCTTTAATTTAAAAAATCTCAGCCAAATGCAGGCAAGTACCAGCTAAGGGAACCCATGGAGCATTGTCCCATCAGAGTTGTGTTCCATCAAATGTACTTCTTGCAGATAAAGTATGTGTGTAAATATGAAGTGCACATGAGAATTCCCATGTATCGAATAAATGTACCGGGTTTCCATCACATTTTCAAAGTCCTATTTATGGTTTTGTCACAAAACATGTTGCGTAGCGAATGTGCCCACTCTGTTATTGGCGGGTGCGCTCTAGTCAACAGTTTACAGTGCAGGTATAGCCTACTACATGATGAGATTATTATGGACAGAAGTGCCAGATTATTTTCTCTTTTTTTTCAAATGGGAGCCAAGCGTCGATTACCATGTCACCAAAATAAGACCCTCGCTATTGATTGAAAGCAGCATTAACTTCATCACTGAGCAGTTTCACCACCCTGTGAAGTTCATCATAACTTACTGCATCTGTAGCCTACTAAACTGCATGCTTTCCCATGATGTGGTGACATTGTTTTATCAGACATGTAGGCTACTTTACTTGCATAAAAAGGTTGAAAGGAAACCTGGTTAATGTCAAGCCATTTTGAGGATGCTGGATTTATATGTTGAATGAATGTGCGTATGCCTGCATGACACTTTTGAAGTAGCCTAATCTGATTAAAACATTGTGACTGGATGTGTTTATGCCATATATAAAAGGTAATACATCTGAACAGTTACATTATACATATTTTGGCTATGAAGCGTTAGGTTCTGGGTTGTTTGAAGAATAGCCGGAGAGGATTGGAGAGGAAGCAGAATGTGTTAAACTTTCCTGGACAACTTGGCATGCCGGGAGCATATGTGGTCACATTATTATAGGACGACTTGGGAGAATGATGATCTCAACAAACAGCGCATTCAGTATCAAAAGTAAAAAATACAGCCAGAGTGGCCTGCTACTGTTCCTTTCTAGACCTTATAAACTGTCAAAAGTAGACCCACAACTGATCCAAATCTAATGGCACATTCATATCACAGTGCTTTTGCACTGTTATTCAAATGACACTTTCACTGCGGCATAGAGTAGGCTAGAATGTTGACTCAAAGCCACAAGAGCATAGAACATATTTCAAACCTTGCTTGCTAGGGTGAGGTAGTTGCAGAAAGGTTGGAATGGTTATTAAGTCAACTTCCTCAATAGTTGGTCCAGATGATCCACCGCCTCCAGAAACGGTGCCACCTGGTGTTGTAGGCTAGCATAGGTAGGATAATTGTATTGTCCCTAAACAAGATCAGTAGAGCTTTTTGAGTTGTGTGCCTCACGTCTTCACTGTTCTTTTATGCGCATTGATGCACCTGGCCTCTCAACCGCTAATCCTATTTGTTCTTGTCCATTCATATAAAAATGTATGCAGCTTTGAATGTTTTTATGTGTGGTATGATTTCTAGCTAGCCTATTGCATATCTGGGCAAACGGTCCAAATACCATTATTACCACTTTGAATTGTGTATGGAGGGCAGGATAGACTGTTAGACTGATAAACTATGCTGACCTGTGGTATACTAAAAGTTAGCATAAGGAAAAGCGTAGTGCATAATATCTTGATATAGGGGAAGCACATGCAAGCAGATGAGGAAATTTGGCTTGGATGGAATAAATATAGTAAAACCTGAAAAAGAGCGAATGAAAACCAGGGGGGGAAACAATTTTACCCTCCCCTGTGCTAAAAAATCCAAAACAAACAATACACCCCAAAGCTAAATAAAAAGTTTGACAACCCTCCCCTATTTTGGACCACCCCTCTCCCCCAGTAAATTGCGATTTGTCCCTTGTTTCTCCTTGGCTGTCCCATCTATGCCCTCCTCCATTGAACCTCCATTGCCTTTCCAAACCAAACTGCCTCATCTTCATCCCAAAATGGCGGCTTTCAATCTCCACTGTTTCCATTTTTTTTGTCCGCTTTTTCTCAACTTTTGACATGTTTTGAGATTCTTCGAAAAGCGCTGTACAAGTAAAAGAAAATGTAAGTAAAATGTAAAAGTATAACAATGTTTACAATCCAATCAAGCCTCTTAGCAATGTTGTCAAAAAAATTTAAAAAGTCATTTTTGCTCAAGGTAAAGTTTGAGACATACCCATTTGAAAAATATACTACGAGATCAAGATCATCCCAGAATTGGGGTATTACATGACATTCCTAAAAAAGGTGACGTTACGACAATAAAATGAATTCTTGTCCACATCTGTGCACCTCGAAATCAAGGCATTTGTTGGATAAATTATGGAACACCTTCAAATGGACGTCTCTAGCCTTACTTGGTATACAAAACCTGTAAGGCTTTAACCATGCGTTTTTCAAATCTATGTAATCAATTATTGAATTTGAATAAAACTTCCCTTTTGGTGTTGCTGCCACTAGTATTCTGTCTGCAGCACACATTATGACATCACTTTCGTATGGTAATGAGGAAACCTTCCACATAAAACCCCCCCATTTCAAAAACATTGCCATGAGGATAACTAATTTGAAAAGTCAATTTTTTTATTGTGCTTATAAACAAATGAAAGAAGGAAGTTATGAAAACAATTAGAAATATGTTTCAAAAAAGAAGAAAAAAATACAATTTAAGAATACTATCAAAAAATACATGAACACAGATAAGCAATACCACACAAAGACATGGGGGAAAGAGAGGGTTAAATACACAACACATACTGAGGGAAATGAGAACCAGGTGTGTGGAAAAACGAGACAAAACAAATGGAAAATGACAAATGGATCGGCGATGGCTAGAAGACCGGTGACGTCGACCACCGAACACCGCCCGAACAAGGAGAGGCATCGACTTCGTCAGAAGTCGTGACACATTTGCCTGGCCAATCCATGAGGATGACAATCCAGGGACCGTAGTCTATCTCAATTATTACTGTGACCCATCTGTACTGAACAGTAGCTAGTTAACTAAGTAAAGATGACTTGAACTATCCATTTTCTAGGGTTGTTATGTGATATTCAAATCCGTTTATTTGTCACATGCGCGGAATACAACCTTACAGTGAAATGCTTACTTACAAGCCCTTAACCAACAATGTTGGTTTTAAGAAAAATACCTAAAACAAATAAGAAATAAAAGTAACAAATATTTATAGAGCAGCAGTAAAATAACATTAGCGAGGCTATATTACAAGGGGTACCGGTACAGAGTCAATGTGGAGGCTATATATAGGGGGTACCGGTACAGAGTCAATGTGGAGGCTATATATAGGGGGTACCGGTACAGAGTCAATGTGGAGGCTGTATACAGGGGGTACTGGTACAGAGTCAATGTGGAGGCTATATACAGGGGGTACCGGTACAGAGTCAATGTGGAGGCTATATACAGGGGGTACCGGTACAGAGTCAATGTGGAGGCTATATACAGGGGGTACCGGTACAGAGTCAATGTGAAGGCTATATACAGGGGGTACTGGTACAGAGTCAATGTGCGGGGGCAGTTAGTCGAGGTAATATGTACATGTAGGTAGAGTAACTAAAGGGACTATGCATACATAATAACAGAGAGTAGCAGCAACGTAAAACAGGGGCGGGGGTCAATGCAAATAGTCTGGGTAGCCATTTGATTAGATGTTCAGTAGTCTTATGGCTTGGGGGAAGAAGCTGTTTAGAAGCCTCTTGGACCTCGACTTGGCGCTCCGGTACCGCTTGACCATGCAGTAGAAGAGAGAACAGTCAATGACTTAGGTGGCTGGAGTCTTTGACCATTTTTAGGGCTTTCCTCGGACACCGCCTGGTATAGAGGTCCTGGATGAAGCTTGGCCCCAGTGATGTACTGGGCCGTACACACTACCCTCTGTAGTGCCTTGCTGTCGGAGGCCGAGCAGTTGCCATACCTATATAACAGTCCTTCACAATGCCGGGGCTGCACAACTGTCAAGACAGAGCAGTTTAAGGTTAGAGCCGTTGTCCTCCATAGCTCTGGTGTGTGCCATTTGTTTCATTACCACCATTTGAATTGTGATAATGTGATTGCATAGTCCTTTGATTGTTATTTCTGTTGTCTAACACATAACCCTTTCCTTTCTCTCTGTTACAGAAACCAATTTACACGATTCTCCATCATTCTCTGTGAGTCTCTCTATAAAGTTAAGAAGTGGGTTGATCTCTGTGAGATTGTCTAATTCCCTCTGACTGAGGAAGGGTAAGTGTGATGTATTTTTATTTTTATTGAACCTTTATTTAACTAGGCAAGTCAGTTAAGAACAAATTCTTATACAATCGTATATACCCACTTTTTTGTACAGTTACCTGGCCGTTCTCCTCTCCCTGTTTACTCTGTTACATCTCTACAGAATCTACAGAGGGGTTCTGGCGCAGCAGAACCCCTCAGCAGGTACCTCCAGGGCTCCTGTCCCAACATCCAGATTTGTCCCCCTGGATCTACCCAACATCAGACATCCATCAAGATACATCATGCTCCTAAATCTCATCTACCATAACATTCTGGTTAAGTATTGTCTAACTAAACCTTCCCTAAATGCTTTTCAGTTGTAGGTGTGGTGTCTTAACTCATGAAGCAACAGTTATAACAACATTCACCGGTGTTTGTCTTCAATCAGGATCTCAGCGACCACTGCCTCATTGTCTGTATCCACTACGGTGCCCCAGTCAAACGACCACCCCTCATCACTGTCAAACGCTCCCTAAAACACTTCTGTGAGCAGGCCTTTCTAATCGACCTGGCCCGGGTACCCTGGAAGGACATTGACCTCATCCCATCAGTTGAGGATGCCTGGTCATTCTTTAAGAGTAACTTCCTCACCATTTTAGATAAGCATGCTCCATTCAAAAAATGCAGAACTAAGAACAGATACAACCCTTGGTTCACTCCAGACCTGACTGCCCTCGACCAGCACAAAACCATCCTGTGGCGGACTGCAATAGCATCGATTAGTCCCCGCGATATGCAACTGTTCAGGGAAGTCAGGAACCAATACACGCAGTCAGTCAGGAAAGCTAAGGCCAGCTTCTTCAGGCAGAAGTTTGCATCCTGTAGCTCCAACTCCAAAAAGTTCTGGGACACTGTGAAGTCCATGGAGAACAAGAGCACCTCCCCTCAGCTGCCCACTGCACTGAGGCTAGGGAACACGGTCACCACCGACAAATCCATGATTATTGAAAACTTCAACAAGCATTTCTCAACGGCTGGCCATGCCTTCCACCTGGCTACTCCAACCTCGGCCAACAGCTCCGGCCCCCCCGCAGCTCCTCGCCCAAGCCTCTCCAGGTTCTCCTTTACCCAAATCCAGATAGCAGATGTTCTGAAAGAGCTGAAAAACCTGGACCCGTATAAATCAGCTGGGCTTGACAATCTGGACCCTCTATTTCTGAAACTATCCGCCGCCATTGTCGCAACCCCTATTACCAGCCTGTTCAACCTCTCTTTCATATCGTCTGAGATCCCCAAGGATTGAAAGCTGCCGCAGTCATCCCCCTCTTCAAAGGGGGAGACACCCTGGACCCAAACTGTTACAGACCTATATCCATTCTGCCTTGCCTATCTAAGGTCTTCGAAAGCCAAGTCAACAAACAGGTCACTGACCATCTCGAATCCCACCGTACCTTCTCCGCTATGCAATCTGGTTTCCGAGCCGGTCACGGGTGCACCTCAGCCACACTCAAGGTACTAAACGACATCATAACCACCATCGATAAAAGACAGTACTGTGCAGCCGTCTTCATCGACTTTGCCAAGGCTTTCGACTCTGTCAATCACCATATTCTTATCGGCAGAGTCAGTAGCCTCGGTTTTTCGGATGACTGCCTTGCCTGGTTCACCAATTACTTTGCAGACAGAGTTCAGTGTGTCAAATCGGAGGGCATGCTGTCCGGTCCTCTGGCAGTCTCTATGGGGGTGCCACAGGGTTCAATTCTCGGGCCGACTCTTTTCTCTGTATATATCAATGATGTTGCTCTTGCTGCGGGCGATTCCCTGATCCACCTCTACGTAGACGACACCATTCTATATACTTTCGGCCCGTCATTGGACACTGTGCTATCTAACCTCCAAACGAGCTTCAATGCCATACAACACTCCTTCCGTGGCCTCCAACTGCTCTTAAACGCTAGTAAAACCAAATGCATGCTTTTCAACCGATCGCTGCCTGCACCCGCATGCCCGACTAGCATCACCACACTGGATGGTTCCGACCTTGAATATGTGGACACCTATAAGTACCTAGGTGTCTGGCTAGACTGCAAACTCTCCTTCCAGACCCATATCAAACATCTCCAATCGAAAATCAAATCAAGAGTCGGCTTTCTATTCCGTAACAAAGCCTCCTTCACTCACGCTGCCAAGCTTACCCTAGTAAAACTGACTATCCTACCGATCCTCGACTTCGGCGATGTCATCTACAAAATTGCTTCCAACACTCTTCTCAGCAAACTGGATGCAGTTTATCACAGTGCCATCCGTTTTGTCACTAAAGCACCTTATACTACCTACCACTGCGACTTGTATGCTCTAGTCGGCTGGCCCTCGCTACATATTTGTCGCAAGACCCACTGGCTCCAGGTCATCTACAAGGCCATGCTAGGTAAAGCTCCGCCTTATCTCAGTTCACTGGTCACGATGGCAACACCCATCTGTAGCACGCGCTCCAGCAGGTGTATCTCACTGATCATCCCTAAAGCCAACACCTCATTCGGCCGCCTTTCGTTCCAGTACTCTGCTGCCTGTGACTGGAACGAATTGCAAAAATCGCTGAAGTTGGAGACCTTTATCTCTCTCACCAACTTCAAACATCAGCTATCTGAGCAGCTAACCGATTGCTGCAGCTGTACATAATCTATTGGTAAATAGCCCACCCATTTTCACCTACCCATCCCCACAGTTTTATTTATTTACTTTTCTGCTCTTTTGCACACCAATATCTCTACCTGTACATGATCATCTGATCATTTATCACTCCAGTGTTAATCTGCAATATTGTAATTATTCGCCTACCTCCTCATGCCTTTTGCACACATTGTATATAGACTCCCCTTTTTTTCTACTGTGTTATTGACTTGTTAATTGTTTACTCCATGTGTAACTCTGTGTTGTCTGTTCACACTGCTATGCTTTATCTTGGCCAGGTCGCAGTTGTAAATGAGAACTTGTTCTCAACTAGCCTACCTGGTTAAATAAAGGTGAAATAAAAATTTTAAAAATTGTAGTGGGCGACTTCAACCTCCCGACGTCTGCCTTCGATTAATTTCCTTGCAACTCTCTCTTTCCCCTCCTCGTCTCTTTTGACCTCACCCTTTCCCAGTCCCCTCCCACTTTCACAGTCCCCTCCAACTCACAAGGCAGACAATACATTTGACCTCATCTTTACTAGAGGCTGCTCTCCTACTAATCTCACTGCAACCCCCCTCCAGGTCTCTGATCCCTACTTTATTTCCTTTTCTGTCTCCCTTTCCTCCAACCCTAACCACTCAGCCTCTACCCAGATGGTAATGCGCCGTCACAATCTTTGCTCTCTCCCTCCCTCCCACTACTCTCTCCTCCTCTATACTATCGCCATTCTGCTAAACCCTTCTGTCTCCTGATTCTGCCACTTCGACCCTACTCTCCTCCAATTCCGCATCCTATGACTTGCACCGTCCCCTTTTATCCAGACTGGGTCAGCCCTCCCCTCCTGCTTCGTGTCTGAGTGACTCATTGCGAGTTTACAGAACAGGGTTGCAGGCAGCTGAGATCGAAAATGAGGGAAACTAAACTTCCAGAGGACCTATCATCCTTTCACTCCCTCCTACCAACCTTCTCTTCCTCTGCATCAGCTTCTAAAGCCACTTTCTGAATTTCAAGCTTCTGCCTCTAACTCTAGGAAATTATTTCCCACCTTCTCCTCCTTCCTTAATCCTCCAACCCCTCCCCCTCACTCCTCCCTCTCTGTGGACGCCTTTGTCATTCACTTTGAAAAAAAGCTTGATGACATCCGCTACTCATTCACTCAGCCTATTGAGTCCACTGGTTTCACTCACACCCTACGCCTTGACCTCTTTCTCCCCTCTCTCTCCAGATGACATCCTGCGACTATTGAAGTCAGACACCAGACAACCGGCCTGCTTGACCCCATCCCCTCCTCCCTTCTCCAGACCATCTCTGGAGATCTTCTCCCACTCCTCACTTCCCTCATCAACTCATCACTGACCACTGGCTGTGTCCCCTCTGACTTCAAAATGGCCCGAGTTGCTCCCCTCCTCAAGAAACCAACACTCAACCAACATCTGACACCCGACCAACATCTGACGTCAAAAACTATAGACCTGTATCCTTTCTTTTTTCTTCTTTCCAAAACACTTGAGTGCACGGTCTCTGATCAACTTTCTCGAAATCTCTCTCAGAACAATCGTCTTGACTTTAACCAGGGGTCACGACGGGTCACTCAATCGAGATTGCTCTTCTCTGTTATCACGGAGGCTCTCCGCACTGCCAAAGCTGACTCTTTGTTCTCACCCTCCTAGATCTATCCTCTGCATTCGACTCCGTGAAGCATCAGCTCCTCCTCTCCACCCTCTCGGGGCTGGGCGTCTCAGGCTCTGTCAGATCCTCCTCTCCACCCTCTCGGGGCTAGGTGTCTCAGGCTCTGTCAGGTCCTCCTCTCCACCCTCTCAGGGCTGGGCGTCTCAGGCTCTGCACACTCTTGGATTGCATCCTACCTGGTAGGCCGCTCCTACCAGATGACGTGGAGAGGATTTGCGTCTGCACCACAGACTCTCACTACTGGTGTCCCCCAGGGCTGTGAGATGTGGTTGTCCCACCTAGCTATCGTAAGATGATAGCACTAACTGTAAGTCGCTCTGGATAAGAGTGTCTGCTAATTGTATAAAATGTCAAATGTAAATGGTGCCTTTAGGATCATTTAGTGTCTGCTCTACAGGTCTAGATGTGGGACATGCCAATACATAGCCTCATCTGATACTGTGTCTATGTCTATAATAGTCTCACAAAAAACTTGGACTAACAGCCTGTCTCAGCCCTGACTTGCAGCTCTGCCTCCACCAACCCCTTTAGCCACCTGAAAATAAACCAGACACGCTGCATGTTAAAATACAACACAAAGGTTTAGGGTTGCAGAGGGCATCAAATCTCCCATCTGAGGAATGTAATTATGAAATCAGCCACTATGCAACCTGCCCAAAACTTTAAATGAAATCTAATTCGCCTATGTGGTCGAGCTACAGCTGTGTTTGTCAGACCATGAGACATTATGAAAAACGGTCTTCTCACAAAAATGTCTGAGGCGTCCAAATGGTTGGTGTTCAAAGATGTTTTCCATTTTGCTCTACGACCCCACAGTCAGTAATGCTAAAGTGCCAACTTCTGTCTGTAGTGTCCAAACTGTTTGAGCTACAAACTATACTGAACAAAAATATAAACACATCATGTAAAGTGTAGGTCTCATGTTTCATGAACTGAAATAAAAGACCCACCCCCCCAAAAAAAAATCACATTTTATGCACAAGTTTGTCTCAGTGAGCATTTCTCCTTTCCCAAGATAATCCATCCATCTGACAGGTGTGGCATCAAGAAGCTGATAAAAAAAACAGCATGATCATTACACAGGTGAACCTTGTGCTGGGGACAATAAAAGGCCACTCAAAAATGTGCAGTTTTGTCACACAACACAATGCCACAGATGTCTCAAGTATTGAGGGAGTGTGCAATTGGCATTCTGACTGAAGGAATCTCCACCAGAATTGTTGCCAGAAAATGTAATGTTAATTTCTCTACCATAAGACTCTAATGTCATTTTAGAGTGGCCTTTGTGGGGAAAAACTCAAAATAAGAGGGTAAATATGTACGTTTTCTGAGTTTTCTTATATATCTCCTAGGTATAGAACAGACACTTCAAAAAATTCCTTATCTATTTTTTTGATTGTCTTTTTTGCCATTTATGAATGTGTTATTCAAAGAGTTTCTTTGGGCTATAGTAGTAAAGGCCAAATTCAATATTTTATCAAATAATAATACCTAAATGAGTTCTAAAATTCTAAATCAAATAGCAAAACAATTCCAAATGTTAGCTTTGAGTGGGGAGGGGGAAACTGAAAATTAGTTTTTATTGGCAGAGAGGATTGGAACTCTCTTTCTTATTGGTCTATTACATAATTTACCACATGGTGATGTCACCATGGAAGGCCAAAACTCCCTCCCACCAAAACAGGCTGAACTTTCAGGCAGCCTTTTCAAACAGCTCTTACACTAAAAGTCCACTGTCTGTCATCATTTTCACATTTTTCGAGTATTATTCCAACCCTAATGTTTTTGACTGCATTGGGCCTTTAAGATCTTGTGAAGTAGTTATTCAGTATAACTTTTTTTATATAAGGGGTAGCCTGCCACCTTGTGGTCAGTTTCTGCAGTTGCAGTTACTGTCTTGTTCATTTTGGGTACTCTACCTGGGAATATAGTGCACCTGATGGAATCTTTATCCCAGCCTTCACAAACAAATCCTTAATGATGATGATAGGCTGTGTGTGCGTGTGTACCTTCTACGGCAGCTCCATTAGACTCGGCGTATCCCGGTCCCTTAGTGATGATGCGACAGATGATTCCTCCATTCTCCCTAGTCATACTCTGGTTGTCCTTTCATAGTAACCACTCCCAGGTATCACAGCTTGATTGCATGACACACACACACACACACACTTATAGTGACTACACCCAGGTCCAATGCCTTGATTGCCTGGCCCACACTAACACACAGACACACTTGAGACACACACACACACCCCTGCCCAGCTCTAACCCTTGTTCGAGGCCAGAGTAAAACAGGGTTTCATCCAGCAGCATGCCAACATAGTAAACAAACACCTTGTCCCCCACCAACAAACACCCTGTCCCTGTGCTTCACTAACTACAGAGGGAAGGGAGGGAGAGAGACACTGAAGGTTAGTTCTGCTGTAGTAGTGTATTGCGTGGTCAGCAACACACAATATAATTCCCTTACATTTTTGTTTGTTTTTTGTTATATACATTTTACACACACAGTAAAAAAAAATGTTAGTTACATAAGACATTATTAAAAAATATATATATATACAAACAACATTTTGGATAGTACTCTGACATCTACCTAGTGTTTTCAATAACTATTGCTGATTATGAGCTTTTTAAACCCAGCCCTCTGCTACTCTCAGCCCATCCCACCAGTCTCTGTAGACCACCACTTTTTGATTTTCATGCACCATTTATTTTTCAAATGTGCTGTGATGTCTCACATGAACTTTGAACTTTTCTAATCACATAGTATCCTCAGATTGTACGTTAAAGATAAATATTTTTCCGAAGAGTATTATTATATTATTTATTGACTGACTATGACTTTCCAAATCGTCCAACACTGTGATTTGTAGGGTTAATTTTAAATGAATATTATGATTTTTCATCAATTTCTGAACCTGTGACCATAAATAAGCTACGTAGGGACAATACCAGAATAAATGATCTAATAATTTTGTTCAGCAAAATCTGCAGAGGTGATAGTGTGTGTGTCCAATTCCGGCTTCTATCTCTAACCTTAGGAAACTTGGTGGCAAGAATTTCGTATAATAATTTAAACTGAAAAACTTGCTGTTGAATCAAGTGTTGTTTTGTGTATTAGTTTATATACCGTGTGCCATGGAATTAGTACATCAGAAAAAACATATTTGCAACCTGTATGGCACAGCTGTCAACATTTGTTGTCCTCAAATGAAACTGGTATATTTTTCTATTTATGCCAATCTTTTTCAGACAGTTTTGGTCTTTAATATATAGCAGACTAACAAATTCTCTACTTTGTCCCCCTTCCACCTGCCTCCTCCATTTTTGCAGTAATGCTGCAATCAGTTGATTGCAAGTTTGGACTGAGCAAACATTCCCATATATTTTCAATAGCTGCATGTGTGACATAAATTCACCATTACTACTCATAAAATCCTTAATAAATATATATATATACACATTTTTAAATGTCCATCGTGTAGTTTTTTTTATAGCAATGAGTATATTTGAGTTAGAACAAATATTACAACAAATATTATGGTTAGTCTTTTCTGGAGGATAAAATTGAAATTGTAACCAGCTTTGTACGGCTTGTTTCAGAAAGGGCAATACTTTGAACAAGGATTCCTTTTCAATTAACCAGAAAGTAGAAGTTGTAATCTGCAAAAAGACAACAAAAAATGAACAAAGGGTGAGCCTTTCTTAGTAATCTAGTAGAGAACAAATTCAGGTTGAAGTAAAATTTATGTATGAGTGAAGCGTTTAGTGAGAGGTTTAATGCTTTAATATTTAATAATTTCAGCACCTAAAACTCATATTCATTATATAAATAGGCACTTTAAATTTGTCTGGCTTAGGGTTCCAAATAAAGTGAAATATTTTATGTTCATATGATTTTTTAAAGAATCATCTGGAGTAGGCAATGCCATAAGTAAAGAAGTAAACTTTGATATGACTAAAGAATTGATCTGTGTGAATTACCTCTCCATTGTTGCAGAATCTTGTCTAGTTTTGAGAATTTTCAGAAAAATTTGTTGTAGTAAGTTCATTTATATCTTTAGGAATATGAATACCAAGTATGTATACTTCGTCATCAGCCCGTTTTATTGCTAAACTACATGGTAATGTAAGAGTTGTATCTTTTATAGATCCAATACGTAATGTGGTGCACTTATTATAATTTGATTTTAGTCCAGAGAGGCTAGAGAAGTGATTTTCAATGAGACTGGGCAGGGATCCAGATTGCATAAATCGACACTTTTGTTTTAAAGACCTGGATTTCTAACCCCTTGAGATGTTCTTGATGGATCTGATTTGAATAGCTAGCATTTCAAAAACCATAAGAAATAGATATGGAGACAGCAGACAGCCTTGTTTTCCTGCTCTTGACAGTTCAATACTTTCTGAGATGTAACTATTATTTACTATTGTACACCTGGGGTTGCTATACATAACTTTAATCCAGTGTATAAGAGATTCACCTAAATTAAAATAGTCCAGGCAATTATGTATAAATTCTAGTGATACTTTATTAAAAGCCTTTTCAAAATCTGCTATAAAGATCAGGCCTGGTTTATTTGATGTTTCATTTTGTTCTACTGTTTCAAGTAATTATTGTATATTATCTCTCCTGTTTCAGTAATAGTGAAATCAGACCTCCTTGTTGAGTAGTTGACTATTTTTATAGGAGTAGTTAGAAAATTCTAATAGTGTATCTTTAAGTACATACAAAAAAAGTTTGGTATGCCATTAAGTCCTGGGGTTTTTCCCAGACCAAAAGTATTTTATTGCCTCAAATAGTTCCTCTTCTGTAAGTTGGCCTTCACACAGGTTTTTCTGTACATCTGTTAATTTTACATTATTATTAGGGAAAAAATCCTTACAGTTAACATCATTCAGTGGAGATGAAGGAGAATGGAAAGAAAACATATGCTTAAAATATATTGCTTCCTTTTTCAAAATATAATTTGGTGGATCATGGATGACTGCATTGGTAATGGGTTTCTGTAACTTCTTTTTGGTAGGATTTCGATGTTGAAGATTCAAGAAAAATGTTGTGCATTTGTCCCCATTTTCCATTCAGTTCTCTTTATTGTTGTAATACATTACACTTGATTGTTCATGAATAAGTTCCTCAAGTTCTTTTTGTTTTTCCTCTAACCTCTATAGTACTGTTTGTATTGCCAGCTACCTGTGCAGTTAGTTCCTCTATTTCCTTTGTTAGTCTAAACTTTTATATATTGTTTTATATTTTTTTAAATGTAGCACTTTTTCCATGGTATCCAATTGGTAGATACAGTCTTGTCCCAGCGCTGCAACTCCCCTATGGACTCGGGAGAGGCGCAGGACGAGAGCCATGTGTCCTCCAAAACACAACCCTGTCAAGCCATATTGCTTGTTGACACACTCCTCGCTTAACCCGGAAGCCAGCCATACCAATGTGTCGGAGGAAACACCATCCACCTGTGTCAGTTCCGGCGCCGACAGAGATGGCCGCCTCGCTTCGCGTTCCTAGGAAACTATGCAGTTTTTTGTTTTTTTTTACGTGTTATTTCTTACATTAGTACCCCAGGTCATCTTAGGTTTCATTACATACAGCCGAGAAGAACTACTGTATATAAGATCAGCGTCAACTCACCATCAGTACGACCAAGAATATGTTTTTCGCGACGCGGATCCTGTGTTCTGCCTTACAAACAGGACAACGGAATGGATCGCATGCAGCGACCCCAAAAAACGACTCAGAAAAAGAGGGAAACGTAGCGGTCTTCTGGTCAGACTACGGAGACGGGCACATCGTGCCCCACTTCCTAGCATTCTTCTTGCCAATGTCCAGTCTCTTGACAACAAGGTTGATGAAATCCGAGCAAGGGTAGCATTCCAGAGGGACATCAGAGACTGTAACGTTCTGTGCTTCACGGAAACATGGCTCACTGGAGAGACGCTATCCGAAGCGGTGCAGCCAACGGGTTTCTCCACGCATCGCGCCGACAGAAACAAACACCTTTCTGGTAAGAAGAGGGGTGGGGGTGTATGCCTTATGGCTAACGAGGCATGGTGCGATGAAAGAAACATACAGGAACTCAAATCCTTCTGTTCACCTGATTTAGAATTCCTCACAATCAAATGTAGACCGCATTACCTACCAAGAGAATTCTCTTCGATTATAATCACAGCCGTATATATCCCCCCCCCCCAAGCAGACACATCGATGGCTCTGAACGAACTTTATTTAACTCTTTGCAAACTGTAAACCATTTATCCGGAGGCTGCATTCATCGTTGTTGGGGATTTTAACAAGGCTAATCTGAAAACAAGACTCCCTAAATTTTATCAGCATATCGATTGCGCAACCACGGGCTGAAAAACCTTGGATCACTGTTACTCTAACTTCCGCGACGCATATAAGGCCCTGCCCCGCCCCCCTTTCGGAAAAGCTGACCACGACTCCATTTTGCTGATACCTGCCTACAGACAAAAGCTAAAAAAGAAGCTCCCACGCTGAGGTCTGTCCAACGCTGGTCCGACCAAGCTGACTCCACACTCCAAGACTGCTTCCATCACGTGGACTGGGACATGTTTCGTATTGCGTCAAATAACAACATTGACGAATACGCTGATTCGGTGTGCGAGTTCATTAGAACGTGCGTTGAAGATGTCGTTCCCATAGCAACAATTAAAACATTCCCTAACCAGAAACCTTGGATTGATGGCAGCATTCGTGTGAAACTGAAAGCGCGAACCACTGCTTTCAATCAGGGCAAGGTGTCTGGTAACATGACTGAATACAAACAATGCAGCTATTCCCTCCGTAAGGCTATCAAACAAGCTAAGCGTCAGTACAGAGACAAAGTAGAATCCCAATTCAACGGCTCAGACACAAGAGGCATGTGGCAGGGTCTACAGTCAATCACGGACTACAGGAAGAAATCCAGCCCAGTCACGGACCAGGATGTCTTGCTCCCAGGCAGACTAAATAACTTTTTGCCCGCTTTGAGGACAATACAGTGCCACTGACACTGCCTGCAACGGAAAAATGCGGTCTCTCCTTCACTGCAGCCGAGGTGAGTAAAACATTTAAACGTGTTAACCCTCGCAAGGCTGCAGGCCCAGACGGCATCCCCAGCCGCGCCCTCAGAGCATGCGCAGACCAGCTGGCTGGTGTGTTTACGGACATATTCAATCAATCCCTATACCAGTCTGCTGTTCCCACATGCTTCAAGAGGGCCACCATCGTTCCTGTTCCCAAGAAAGCTAAGGTAACTGAGCTAAACGACTACCGCCCGTAGCACTCACTTCCGTCATCATGAAGTGCTTTGAGAGACTAGTCAAGGATCATATCACCTCCACCCTACCTGACACCCTAGACCCACTCCAATTTGCTTACCGCTCAAATAGGTCCACAGACGATGCAATCTCAACCACACTGCACACTGCCCTAACCCATCTGGACAAGAGAAATACCTATGTGAGAATGCTGTTCATCGACTACAGCTCGGCATTCAACACCATAGTACCCTCCAAGCTCGTCATCAAGCTCGAGACCCTGGGTCTCGACCCCGCCCTGTGCAACTGGGTACTGGACTTCCTGATGGGCCGCCCCCAGGTGGTGAGGGTAGGTAACAACATCTCCTCCCCGCTGATCCTCAACACTGGGGCCCCACAAGGGTGCGTTCTGAGCCCTCTCCTGTACTCCCTGTTCACCCACGACTGCGTGGCCACGCACGCCTCCAACTCAATCATCAAGTTTGCGGACGACACAACAGTGGTAGGCTTGATTACCAACAACGACGAGACGGCCTACAGGGAGGAGGTGAGGGCCCTCGGAGTGTGGTGTCAGGAAAATAACCTCACACTCAACGTCAACAAAACTAAGGAGATGATTGTGGACTTCAGGAAACAGCAGAGGGAACACCCCCTATCCACATCGATGGAACAGTAGTGGAGAGAGTAGCAAGTTTTAAGTTCCTCGGCATACACATCACAGACAAACTGAATTGGTCCACTCACACAGACAGCATCGTGAAGAAGGCGCAGCAGCGCCTCTTCAACCTCAGGAGGCTGAAGAAATTTGGCTTGTCACCAAAAGCACTCACAAACTTCTACAGATGCACAATCGAGAGCATCCTGGCGGGCTGTATCACCGCCTGGTATGGCAACTGCTCCGCCCTCAACCGTAAGGCTCTCCAGAGGGTAGTGAGGTCTGCACAACGCATCATCGGGGGCAAACTACCTGCCCTCCAGGACACCTACACCACCCGATGTTACAGGAAGGCCATAAAGATCATCAAGGACATCTACCACCCGAGCCACTGCCAGTTCACCCCGCTATCATCCAGAAGGCGAGGTCAGTACAGGTGCATCAAAGCTGGGACCGAGAGACTGAAAAACAGCTTCTATCTCAAGGCCATCAGACTGTTAAACAGCCACCACTAACATTGAGTGGCTGCTGCCAACACACTGACACTGACTCAACTCCAGCCACTTTAATAATGGGAATTGATGGGAAATGATGTAAATATATCACTAGCCACTTTAAACAATGCTACCTTATATAATGTTACTTACCCTACATTATTCATCTCATATGCATACGTATATACTGTACTCTATATCACCGACTGCATCCTTATGTAATACATGTATCACTAGCCACTTTAACTATGCCACTTTGTTTACATACTCATCTCATATGTATATACTGTACTCGATACCATCAACTGTATCTTGCCTATGCTGCTCTGTACCATCACTCATTCATATATCCTTATGTACATATTCTTTATCCCCTTTATCCCTTGTGTATAAGACAGTAGATTAGGAATTGTTAATTAGATTACTTGTTGGTTATTACTGCATTGTCGGAACTAGAAGCACAAGCATTTCGCTACACTCGCATTAACATCTGCTAACCATGTTTATGTGACAAATAAAATTTGATTTGATTTGATTTGACCTGGCAACCGAAGTCAGCCACAAGGACCCGGAACACCAACAAGGAGTCGCTAGAGCACGATAGGACAAGGAAATCCCATCCGGCCAAACCCTCCCCTAACCTGGAAGATGCTGGACCAATTGTGCGCCGCCTCATGGGTCTCCTGGTTGTGGCCGGCTATGACACAGCCTGGGATTGAAGCCGGTTCTGTAGTGATGCCTCAAGCACTGCAAAGCAGTGCACCACTTGGGAGGCAGTCTAAACTCTTTTGACCGAAACTGCTTTGTTTTAAAGATGAGCATGGCATTGCATGGCCTCTGAAGACACATTTGGAAGGGTACCATACAGTAAGGGGATCTGCTGCACCTGTATATTGTGGGTGAGAAATTCAGTTATAAATTATTTTGTCTTAGTTAAGAACCAATTGTCATCCAGTAGGCCTTGATTACATTTCCATTACCCCGTCCACATGGAAATTTTGTAAAAGTTATGTGGAGGCTAATTAGATGGTGGTCCGATCACATTCTGTCTCCTATCAATACTTTTTTAAACTTTTGGTGCCCAAGAGAATGACACAATATTATTATTATTCAAGATTATTCAAGATTGATAGCTTGATTAACTCTCCTCCATGTATATCTCACTAGGTCCGTTTTTTCCCCCACTAGTACTAATGTGGGACGGTAGTTAGCCGAGTGGTTAGAGCGTTGGGCCAGTAACCAAAAGGTTACTGATTGAATCCCCGAGCTGACAAGGTAAAAATCTGTCGTTCTGCCCTTGAAGGCAGTTAACCCACATTTCCGCGTTAGGCCGTCATTGTAAATAAGATTTTGTTCTTAACTGACTTGCCTTTGCCTCTTTGCCTTTGGGCTCTTAAACTGCAAGAAGTGAATTGATTTGTGTGATATGGGAACTTTCGGATGAGACAATGAGAGTCGTCTGTAAAGGTATATCATAAATACTACATGAAAATGACAGAGGGTTGTGATGAACAGCCTACTTGATATCTGAAGGCAATGAGCGTCTCAAGCATAAGGGACAATAAAAGTAAATCATAGATACATGAAAATGGCAGTTCAAAAATCATTGTATAATAAAAAATAAATCCCTGTGACATCTCACATTCATAACTGAAACAGTAACATACCAAACATTATTTTAAAACTGTTGTTTTGCATGTTAACACACACCCACCTACAACTGAAAAACGTTTAGGGAAGATCTACAGAGAAAATACTTAACCAGAATGTTATGGCGGTAGATGAAATGTAGGAGTATGACGCATCTTGATGAAGGTTGGTTGTCTGATGTTGGGTAGATCAGGGGGGAGGACTTTGGATGTTGGGAAAGGAGCCCTGGAGGTACCTGCTGTCTGGCGCTGCAGAACCCCTCTGTAGATTCCGTAGATCTAGAACAGAGTAAACAGGAAGAGGGGAGTTGAACGGGGAGGTGGAGGGATGCAATACAGAAAACACACAGGTATCAGTAGATCAAGTGGGTATATAAAAGGGGTAGTTTTAGTCATCTTTACTTAGCTAACTAGCTACCTTGCAGTACAAATGGGTCACAGGAATAGTTGAGATGGACTATGGTCCCTGGGTTGTTTCTAATCACTGCAATCCAAAGCAAATACTTGCATAATTCAAGGCAGCACACAATCAGATAGTAAGACAGAGTTAGATTACTGTTAACTTACTTTAGCTACGTTTGTTGTACAGTTCACTATCATTATGTACAATAAGTGTTGTAAAAACTAGCTAGCAGGATAACATTTCCATTATTTGTGTCAACAGTTGAAGAGATGCAAAGCTTACCTATCAGAACAAGCTCCTCTCAGGAAGGTAGCTAGTTAGCTTTGACTGGAGCGCCCAATCAGACAGACTATTGGCATCGATACGAAAAGTACACCCAAATTAAATCATTTTTATCACATGCTTCGTAAACAGATGTAGACTAACAGTGAAATGCTTATGGGCCCTTCCCAATAAAAGAAACCAGCATTTGTTTAAATAATTACATACACAATGCCAACATATGTGAACCCTTTGAAATGACCTAGATTTCTGCATAAATTTGTCATCAAATCTGATCTGATCTTGATCTAATTCACAACAATGGACAAATGGTCTGTTTAAACTAATATCTTATTGTATTTCTCTTGTCTATATTAAATACATCATTTAAACATTCACAGTGTAGGTTAGGAAAAGTATGTGAACCCATAGGCTAATGACATCTCCAAAAGCTAATTGGAGTCAGGAGTCAGCTAACCTGGAGTCCAATCAATGAGACGAGATTGGAGATGTTGGTTAAGATGCCCTGCCTATAGAAACTCACAAAATTTGAGTTTGCTATTCACAAGAAGCATTGCCTGATGTGAACCACGCCTCGAACAAAAGATCTAAGACCTAAGATTACAAATAGTTGATTGTTGTGCAGGTCTGATCCGCAACAGAAAAAGTTTGGTTGAGGTTTTTGCTGCCAAAGGAGGGTCGACCAGTTACTAAATCCAAGGGTTCACATACTTTTTCCACCCTGCACTGTGAATTATTTTTACGGTGTGTTCAATAAAGACATAAAAACAATTGTTTGTGTGTTATTTGTTTAAGCAGACTGTGCTTGTCTATTGTTGTGCTTTAGATGAAGCTCAGATTTTATGCAGAAATCCAGGTAATTCCGAAGGGTTTACATACTTTCTTGCCACACACATAGTAACGGAATTCCTCTTCAGAGGAGTAGCAAGGATCAGACCAATGCGCAGCGTGGTAAGTGTCCATAATGATATATTTAATAAATCAACAGCACACTGAACAAAACAACAAAAGTACAAACAAAACAGTCCCGTATGGTGAAAACACTACCACAGGATACAACCACCCACAAAACACAATAGAAAACAGGCTACCTAAATATGGCTCCCAATCAGAGACAACGACTGACACCTGCCTCTGATTGAGAACCATACTAGGCCAAACGCATAGAATATAACAGAACAAAACATAGAAAAACAACCCAACACACCCTGACCAACTAAAATAAAGACATAAAAGGGGAACTAAGGTCAGAACCTGACAGTACCCCCCCCCAAAGGTGCGACTCCGGCCGCAAAACCTGAACCTATAGGGAGGGTCTGGGTGGGCATTTACCGCAGTAACGGCTCTGGAGCGGGACATGGACCCCACCATAGTCTCGGCCCACTTATGTGGCACCTTAGGAGTGGCGACCCTCGCCACCGACCCCGGATTGGCGACCCTAGCACCGGGAGACTCCGGCAGCGCCGGACAGGAGGGAGACTCCGGCAGCGCCGGACAGGAGGGAGCACCTGTAGAGAGGAGATGGAGAGACAGACTGGTGCGGGGGGCTGCCACCAGAGGGCTGGTGCGTGGAGGCGGCACCGGATAGACCGGACCGTGGAGGCGCCCTTGAGGTCTCGAGCACCGAGCCTGCACAACCCTACCTGGTTGGATACTCCCCATAGCCAGGCTAGTGCGGCGAGGTGGAAAAGACTGCACTGAGCTGTGCTGGCGAACCGGGATCACCATGCGTAGGGCTGGTGCCATGTACCCCGGCTCGAGGAGACGCACTGGAGACCAGATGCGCTGAGCCGGCTTCATGCCCACTCTAGCCCGGCCGATACGAGGCGCTGTAACGAACCGGGCTATGCTTGCGCACTGGGGACACCGTACGCCTCACGGCATAACACGGTGCCTGCCCGGTCCATCTCTCTCCACGGTAAGCACGGGGAGTTGGCGCAGGTCTCCTACCTGACTTATCCACACTCCCCGTCCCCGTGTGCCCCCCCAAGAAATGTTTGGGGCTGCCTCTCGTCCCAGCCCCGCTGCCTCCTCATATCTCCGCCTCTCAGCTTTTGCTGCCTCCAGTTCCGCCTTGGGGTGGCAATATTCCCCAGACTGTGCCCAGGGTCCCTTGCCTTCTGAAATCTCCTCCCATGTCCAGGAGTCTTGAGATTTCTGCCGCTCGTTACCACGCTGCTTGGTCCTCTTTTGGTGGGTGGTTCTGTAACGGAATTCCTCTTCTTCAGAGGAATAGCAAGGATCAGACCAATGTGCAGCGTGTCCATAATGATATATTTAATAAATCAACAGCACACTGAACAAAACAACAAAAGTACAAACAACCGAAACAGTCCCGTATGGTGAAAACACTAAACACAGGATACAACCACCCACAAAACACAATAGAAAACAGGCTACCTAAATATGGCTCCCAAGCAGAGACAACGACTGACACCTGCCGATTGAGATCCATACTCAGCCAAAAACAGAAATATACAGTGCCTTGCGAAAGTATTCGGCCTTTTGCCACATTTCAGGCTTCAAACATGAAGATATAAAACTATATTTTTTTCTGAAGAATCAACAACAAGTGGGACACAATCATGAAGTGGAACGACATATTGGATATTTCAAACTTTTTTAACAAATCAAAAACTGAAAAATTGGGCGTGCAAAATTATTCAGCCCCCTTAAGTTAATACTTTGTAGCGCCACCTTTTGCTGCGATTACAGCTGTAAGTCGCTTGGGGTATGTCTCTATCAGTTTTGCACATCGAGAGACTGAAATTTTTCCCCATTCCTCCTTGCAAAACAGCTCGAGCTCAGTGAGGTTGGATGGAGAGCATTTGTGAATAGCAGTTTTCAGTTCTTTCCACAGATTCTCGATTGGATTCAGTTCTGGACTTTGACTTGGCCATTCTAACACCTGGATATGTTTATTTTTGAACCATTCCATTCTAGATTTTGCTTTATGTTTTGGATCAGTCTTGTTGGAAGACAAATCTCCGTCCCAGTCTCAGGTCTTTTGCAGACTCCATCAGGTTCTCTTCCAGAATGGTCCTGTATTTGGCTCCATCCATCTTCCCATCAATTTTAACCATCTTCCCTGTCCCTGCTGAAGAAAAGCAGGCCCAAACCATGATGCTGCCACCACCATGTTTGACAGTGGGGATGGAGTGTTCAGGGTGACGAGCTGTGTTGCTTTTACGCCAAACATAACGTTTTGCATTGTTGCCAAAAAGTTCCATTTTGGTTTCATCTGACCAGAGCACCTTCTTCCACATGTTTGGTGTGTCTCCCAGGTGGCTTGTGGCAAACTTTAAACAACACTTTTTATGGATATCTTTAAGAAATGGCTTTCTTCTTGCCACTCTTCCCTAAAGGCCAGATTTGTGCAATATACGACTGATTGTTGTCCTATGGACAGAGTCTCCCACCTCAGCTGTAGATCTCTGCAGTTCATCCAGAGTGATCATGGGCCTCTTGGCTGCATCTCTGATCAGTCTTCTCCTTGTATGAGCTGAAAGTTTAGAGGGACGGCCAGGTCTTGGTAGATTTGCAGTGGTCTGATACTCCTTCCATTTCAATATTATCGCTTGCACAGTGCTCCTTGGGATGTTTAAAGCTTGGGAAATCTTTTTGTATCCAAATCCGGCTTTAAACTTCTTCACAACAGTATCTCGGACCTGCCTGGTGTGTTCCTTGTTCTTCATGATGCTCTCTGCACTTTTAAAGGACCTCTGAGACTATCACAGTGCAGGTGCATTTATACGGAGACTTGATTACACACAGGTGGATTGTATTTATCATCATTAGTCATTTAGGTCAACATTGGATCATTCAGAGATCCTCACTGAACTTCTGGAGAGAGTTTGCTACACTGAAAGTAAAGGGGCTGAATAATTTTGCAAGGCACTGTAACAGAACAAAACAGAAAAACATAGAATGCCCACCCCAACTCACTGTTACGGTTTTCTGGTGAAAGAGAGGACCAAAATGCAGCATGGTTATTCATAAACATCTTTAATGAAAGATGAAAATACGAACAATTTACAAAAACAATAAACATACCGTCAAAACCAACACCAGTCCTAACTGGTGCAAAACACAGAGACAGGAGCAATCACCCACGAAAAACTCAAAGAATATGGCTGCCTAAATATGGTTCCCAATCAGAGACAACGATAAACACCTGCCTCTGATTGAGAACCACTCTTGGCAACCATAGACTTACCTAGAATACTATACTAAACACCCCATAAATCTATAAAACCCCTAGACAAGACAAACACATAATCACCCATGTCACCCCCTGGCCTAACCACAATAATAAAGAAAACACAAAATACTAAGGTAACAACGCCCTGACCAACTAAAATAAAGACATAAAAAGGGAACTAAGGTCAGAACGTGACATATATATATATATATATATATACAATGTCTTCAGAAAGTAGTCACACCCCTTGACTTATTCCACATTTATTCCACATTTTGTTGTGATACAGCCTGAATTCAAAATGGATTAAATATATATTTTTCTCACCCATCTACACAAAACATCCCATAATGACAAAGTGAAAACATGTTTTTATACATTTTTGTAGATTTATTGAAAATGAAATAGAGCAATATCTAATTTACATAAGTGTTCACACCCATGAGTCTATACTTTGTAGAAGCACCTTTGGCAGCGATTACACCTGTGAGTCTTTCTTGGTAAGTCTCTAAGAAATTTCCACACCTGGATTGTGAAACATTTCCCCATTAAAAAAAATATTCAAGCTCTAAAAATTGGTTGTTGATCATTGCTAGACAACCGTTTTCAGGTCTTGCCATAGATTTTCAAGTAGATTTAATTTAAAACTAACTCGGCCACAGGACAATTCACTGTCTTCTTGGTAAGCAACTCCAGAGTAGATTTGTCCTTGTGTTTTAGGTTATTGTCCTGCTGAAAGGTGAATTAATCTCCCAGTGTCTGGTGGAAAGCAGACTGAGCCAGGTTTGCCTCTATTATTTTGCCTGTGCTTAGCTCCATTCCGTTTAAGTTTTATCCTGAAAAACTCCCCAGTTCCTAATTATTATAAACATACCCATAACATGATGCAGCCACCAGTATGCTTGAAAATATGGAGTGGTACTCAGTAATGTGTTGTATTGGATTTGCCCCAAACATAACACTTTGTATTCAGGAGAAAAAGTGAATTGCTTTGCCACATTTTTTGCACTATTACTCTAGTGCCTTGTTGCAAACAGGATGCATGTTTTGGATTTGTTTTTTAAATGACAGGGTTCCTTCTTTTCACTCTATCCATTAGGTTAGTATTGTGGATTAACTACAATGTTGTTGATCCATTCTCAGTTTTATTCAATCACAGCCATTCAACCCTGTAACTGTTTTAAAGTCACCAAATCCCTGAGTGTTTCCCTTCCTCTCCTGCAAATGAGTTAGGAAGGAGGATGACTGTATCTTTGTAGTGACTGGGTGTATTGATACACCATCCAAAGTGTAATTAACAACTTCACCATTCCCGAAGGGATTTTCAATCTCTGTTTTTTTTTTCTTTCTTCCCATCTACCAATAGGTGCCCTTCTTTGTGAGGCATTGGAAAACCTCCCTGGTCTTTGTGGTTGTATCTGTTTGAAATTCACTGCTTGACTGAGGCACCTTACAGATACTTTTATGTCTGGGGTACAGGGATTAGGTAGTCATTCAAAAATCATGTTAAACACTATTATTGCACACAGTCAGTCTGCAATTTATTAGGCGACATGTTAAGCACGTTTTTACTCCTGGACTTATTTAGGCTTGACATAACAAAAGGGTTGAATAAAAAAAAATAAAAAAAATTCCACTTTGACATTATTCAAAGTGTGCAGGCCAGTGAAAAAAATAAATCACAATTTAATCCATTTTAAGTTCAGGATGTAATGCAGCAAAATGTGAAAAAAGTCAAGGGGTGTGAATACTTTTGGAAGGGGGGTACCAGTACATGAGGTACCACTACAGAGTCCTGTTTAGTAGTCTTATGTCTTGGGGGGTAGAAGCTGTTCAGGGTCCTGTTGGTTCCAGACTTGGTGCATCGGTACCGCTTGCTGTGCGGTAGCAGAGAAAGCAGTTTATGACTTGGGTGGCTGGAGTCTTTGACAATTTATAGGGCCTTCCTCTGACAACGCATGGTATAGAGGTCCTGGATGGCAGGGAGTTTGGCCCCAGTGATATTCTGGCCGTAATCACTACCCTCTGTAGTGCCTTGCAGTCAGATGCCAAGAAGCTGACATGCCAGGCAGTGATGCAGCCAGTCAAGATGCTCTCAATGGTGCAGCTGTATAACTTTTTGAGGATCTGAGGAACATATTCCAGTTTGTGCTAGCGAAACAGTCCTTTATCTTAGTATCCGCTTCATTGGACCACTTCCGTATTGAGCGTGTCACTGGTACTTCCTGGTACATCCTGTTTTGAGTTTTTGCTTGTAAGCAGGAATCAGGAGGATAGTGTTATGGTCAGATTTGCCAAAGGGAGGGTGAGGGACAGTCTTGTATGCATTTTCATTTGCTTATCCATACGCAAAGCACAGACGTTAGGAAATTATCAAGAATATGAACCTTCCGACACCGCCTACGCAGTACATGACGTCTTTGCATCTGAAAATCCATAGAATATTAATTCAAAAAACAGATGTGTTTTGACACGCTCAGATGAACGGTCGACAGCAGAGTTATCCACAACCATCGCTAACTCCTCCTTCTCCCGGCATGAATCAAGGCCTACTCTCCTTAGAGCTGACTTAGCTGGCCATCCAGGTAATGCCAGGTCATGGCATTTAGGCTGTGTGTGTGTGTGTGTGTGTGTGTGTGTGTGTGTGTGTGTGTGTGTGTGTGTGTGTGTGTGTGTGTGTGTGTGTGTGTGTGTGTGTGTGTGTGTGTGTGTGTGTGTGTGTGTGTGTGTGTGTGTGTGTGTGTGTGTGTGTGCGTGCGTGCGTGCGTGCGTGCGTGCGTGTGTGTGCACGTGCATGCTCACGGAACCCTGGAAGGATGGATCTGGGGTCAGAGGAGTTAGTTCTTGCAGTTCTCTCATGTGTTGCTGGGGAGTTAGAATGACCCTGTGACTGGCCCTCAGGTGTGGAGGGGGGAGGGAGGGAGGGAGGGGGAGAGAGAGAGAGAGGTTTATAACCAGGTGCAGAGGGAACATGGTCATGTGTGTGTCAAGCGTTGGAAGTGTTAACAGACTGCTTGTTATTGAGTGGGTGGAGGTGGCAGTGGAGGTTTTATTAATGAGGTAGCTAGTGGAGGAATGAGACTGTGAAGGTGCGGGTTAGAATATCACGTTCTTTCTTTCTCTATGCTGGTCATAAGGGTGTATTGAGGTGGGTGGAAGAGGTCCAAATGAGAATTTCCACTGAAATGACAGTACTCCAAAGAGAATTTCAGCAAATATGTTCAGTGTCAATAGAGCAAAAAAAGACATGACACGTTTCAGGCGTGACGAATAGTGAAAATAAAGAAAACGTTTAAACGCTCCAAGTTTTAAGTAAGGTTTGGACCACTGTGGGTCCTGGCAAAGAGTACGAGCCGTAAACCATGAATTGAGAGATGGAGACAGTGGCGTCTATGACATACGATCAGTGTATTAGGCTACAATTCACTGAAGGGAATCAGGCAGACCCAGATGTTCAGTTAGGCTATTCACTGAAACTGTACACGAGGACATGACTCATCTTTAGGAAAACACTACTAAACACACATCTTAATGCTGGTAATATTAGCCATTTTGGGGAACTTCAGGCTTCAGTGTAAAGGCAGTTGGGTCCATTGAAATCCTGTAGATCCAAGAGGTTTGCTGTTTGCACCACCTAAATGGCAGACATCAATAGACGTCCTGCCCTGTTTTTATCATAACCTTGTATCACAGCGTTCCCACCTTGTCATGATTATTCCCCATAGAAGCCCAGCAAGGCCACTCTCATACGGTCCTCCCCAGCCATTCAATATCATTATATAACCCTTGAAGAATGGACACCATCTGAATGCATTGTTTCCCCCCTGCTCATTATGTGGAGGTGTTGAACGGCACAGACTGGATTGACGGCTGGGACCGCGTCGCCTCTCACCCATCCTCTCACACTCTCACTGGGAGAGTTAGGTGATGGAGGGGAGGGCAGACGGTGGGGGAGTGTAATTCTAGGGTTTAGGTTTCACGTTGTGGTCTTTGTTGGAGGGAGGGAGGTGGAGGTTGTGGGAACGAAGGCTTAGCCTATTCATTCCCAAACGCATCTCTCCCCTTTCTCCTCACCCCTTTGGTGTGAACCCTCACCCCTGCCTTGCCTTCTAAACTGTACCCCCCTTTTCCATTCTGGGAGGCAAAGAGGGAGTCATGGGGGAGGAGGATTGGATGGCAGACGTTAAATGTAATTAAGAGAAGTTAATTGGCTTTTTACATGAGAAAGCCCAACCTTAGTTCTAATATAAGGTAGAGGCATGTTTGTGGCTCCAGGCCTGCCCCATACAATACCAGTGTATCACAGACCTGCATGTCTGTCTGGGCTATTCGTGGCACCTTTCAGAATTGGATGTCTTATCAATACGACAGTGTGTCCCTGTTTACCCCTTGAGATTATACTAATAACAAGAGTCAAAGACAATATCAAGAATGAATCCCATGACTGCATGCCCATAAGGCAGGGAAGGTAACCGTGACGGTGCTGCTAGCTCTATAAACACTTCAGTTGGTTCAGCTGTTAGTGTTTTGTACACACACACACAGGAAGCTCTTGCACAACCCTGATGGCTTTCTGGCCATTTTACTGCAGGTAAGACATTAAATGTTCCAAAAGTTTCCAACCAGAAGAGGCTGGTGGGAAGAGTTATAGGAGGACGGGCTCATTGTCATGGCTGGAGTAAATGGAACGTCAAACACATCAAACATGAGTCAAACACGACGTATCCATGGTTTGATGTGTTCGACTCCATTCCATAAATTCCATTCCAGCCATTACAATGAGCCCGTCCTCCTATAACCCCTCTCCTGGCCCAACAAAAGCCTTCTCTGTCGAGCTGAGACACGGCTATTAGATCTCAAAGTCCATGCCACCGCCGCCCCAGGGCTGGGCTCTGGTCAGACACACACACGGTCAGCTGATGATTTCCCCCGCACCCTGCCCTGCTCTATTGGCCGACGGCCTGTGTCTGATAAAGTCCAGAGAGGTGATTGGCTGACCCAGTGTGAACGGAGCAGGGTCGGGGTTGGTCATCGTTGCTCCGGTACAGAGGTGTGGACTGGAGGTGGCTGGCAGGAATACAAAGACCAATTGGGGGTGGGAAGGTAAGCATTTGCCGTGGTGGCAACTGCACTGCTGTGTATCACCTTACCTTACGTAATTTGGTGCATACGGACACCAAATGGTGCAGGAGTGCCCACGTAGCGTACCTGCCCTGGGTCCAAGGGGAGAAGTGCAGGAGGTTACCTGTCCCACACCTGTGTGGTACCTGCCCTCTCACCTTCTTTGGGGAGAAGAGCAGACCAACTCCTCTGGGTCTGGTCCAGTGAACGGCTTTGGTTCTCTTCATTCCCTCCTTATTTTCCCCTACACAATAGAAATCGGTAGTGGGGGGCGTGTGCGCATCTGGTGCCCACCCCTCCCACCGGCCATGCTGAAAGCTCATTAAAAATGGCTTGCTGTTAATGAGCTATAGGGATCATAGAGCTGCCTTCTCATTAGAGGGGGCAGGGCTATGGCCATAGGATGCTGGCGCAGGGATTTTTGTGCCTCCAAAATGCAGTCCGCAATTACGTGAGGGCAACCCCCTGTCAACCAGTACCCCCAGAAACCTTACAGCTTGCCCCTGTCCCATCCCAATTCCCCTGGATATGTAGCCTTCATACCCGTCCCAATTCCCTGGCTATGTAGCCTTCTACGTAAAGTTCAACTGGCCTACAGATTGAGTCACATCACTTCCTTTTATAAACTCCCTCCGGTTGGCGTTTGATCCGCGCGGGTCGTTTCTCTGTGGACTGACTCCAGTCATCCCGAGTTATGAATGTTTAATGTCAGCGAAATGGATCAAGGACCCTCTATGCTTGTTTACATCCATCTGACGTCGTTGCCTTTGACTTTCAGGAGCGGGTTCGCTATTCCTAAACGGAGACCAAAACACACACACACACACGAGATCGCTTTGCCTCAAATCTTTAATGAGACTTCTCATAACCAGGTCAATGACAAAATGGTATCAAGTTTACAAAAAGACAGTGGCATAGTTAGCCTCATTGCAGTCAGCACAGACAGAGAAAACCAGGAATGCTGGGAAAATGAGTTTGAGGCATACACTCAATTGATGATAACAACGGCAACGACATCTAGGAGTGCCATTTTACATACATAACATTGGTCCCTGAACAAGTATACTCCGCTCATGTCCATCAATCATTCTCCCCTATCACTACATTTCATACACAAAGCAAAAAATTGGTTTTTCAAAGTGTCCAAAAAGAAGGGTTCCCTGCCATCAGTGTATATAGACATCAATAATGATCATGTAAATCACAGTAGTCAGAAATTAGTTGGTGACCCGTCACTCAAAGCATGTTCTCAGCCACAATGGCAAATGTAGCTAAATGTTAGCTGCATAATTGTTGTTGGCATAGGCTCACTTTCCATGCACATAAAACAGCTTGCTTATGACTTGTTACGTCATGTTTCGGATGTAGTTAGGCATTTGACCGAAGGTTCAAGTCAAGTGTTACCAAAACATTCCCCTGTACACACACACACACACACACACACACACACACACACACACACACACAGAGAGAGAGAGAGTAAACATAGACACATACACAAGTGCTCATTCGGTGTTACCCACAAAACTCCCACCTATCAACAAGCCATTCACTGTAGCTCTCCACTCTGTAGTTTAGCAGTAGATAGACGTTTCATTTGCCAACCACTAACATGCAGTGTTCATAAATAAGGACAAATTTTAAAGCACACAGGCAAAAGAAAACATTTAAAATGGCAGCAAAACATGCATGTTTAAGCTTCAAGCAGTTCAGCGTTTCAAAAAAAAAGTAAACAAAGGAAAGAAAAAGATCTCACCCAATTATCAAGCACAAACAGAAAGAAATTCACAAGTTTCATATGAAGTTAAATTGCAGTTTTTTTATGCATAGGAGTTCAGGAAATCAGCAGATGAGACGTATACACATATATAAAAATAACAGCCATACACAGAGAAGAACAACACAATGCTGCCGGGCCTCGTGAGCCTCAAACTTTACATTAAGTGGCAAGTGTTGTGACATAGAAGCACATTCAGAAGGACAGAGAAATGACAGGCAATCTATGTTTGGCTTCGTTTCCCCTTTGACCCCTTCTCCGTCCAAACAACTAGTCTTTCATTCATCCACAGAGTGAAACGACCACCATCCCAGTTGTCACCAAAGCAACGGAACAGGATATGAAAGCCTCACTATTGTCGCAATCTCTTGCCACTAGATATAAAAAATATAAAAACAATTAAACCCTTTTTACATTTGACAGTTCAGATTCGTAATCATCATTATGTTGAGTGAGTGAACCAATCAATTGACCACGGGTGTCCAATTCCTATATTCTGCTGGAGCATAGTGATCAACTTCCTGTGTTCTGGTGGACTGTGGTGGTATGACTTCCTGTTCTCAAGTCATGTTTGCCCTCCACCTTTCCATTGCATGTCTGGGTTTTGTGCTGTGGTCTAAGTAGGTGGATTTGCATATGCTAATTGTCAGCTCTGGCGAGACGTGATGTACCCCAGCATTGCACAGATAGGGAATTCAGAGGAGAGCAGGGTTGGTACCTAGATTCCAGTTGGAATTGATCCCCAGTTGAGTGCTAGGAAAGGTTCATTACATTTATATGGATATTTATGTTGGTCAAAGTGGTTGGAATGATTGAGTCCAAGCCAGTGCTTCTGAATGTCTTAGACAGTGTACAAAAGTGTGAAATGACGGCTATGCTGGACCCGTAGTTTACACCAAGCCCACATCCACACTGCCTTCAGTAGGACGCTCACCCACACTATCCTCCACTATGGCTGGGCTGACAGTACCATCCACCTCCCCTTTCTGGTTCTCCTCAGCCTCCACTACCACCTCGATGGCAGCCACGTTGCTTCCTGTCTGGTCCGTGCTGGCTTCATCCTCCATCTTGATGACCAACCCGTCCTCCATTTTGACAAGGGCCCAGTTGGCATCAGCTGCACTGGCCTGGGTGTAGGTCCCGACTCTGGCATGGCTCAGCCCATGCACCTTCTTCAGGTGTTTCTCCAGGGTGGCGTACACAGTGAAGGGCACCCCGCACAGCTGGCACAGGAACGGGGCGCGGGCCCCGTGGGCGCCGTGGGTTTTCATGTGGCGTGTGAGCTTGGAGCTCTGGGCGCATGCGTAGCTGCATAGGCCACACTGGTAGGGCCGTTCTCCCGTGTGGCTGCGCCGGTGCACCGTCAGGTTGCTGCTGTTCCGGAACTGTTTCCCACAGTACTCACAGGCCTCCTCCTTCTTCTTCCTCCCTGACCCCCCATCGTTGTTACCACTGTTACTGCTGATGATGCTGTGTCCTCCTTCTCCTCCTCTCCGTTCGCTCTCCCTCTGCCACTCCTGGACCACCTCGATGTTCCCACCTGCAAGCCACCCCTTCTCTCCATCCCTCTCGCTCACCCACTCCCCCCCTACCTGAGCCCTCTCCTCCCTCTCCGGACGTTTGGGGGTGCAATTTCCGCTGGCGATGCCACTCTCCCCGCTGCCACCCGTCTCTCCACTTTCAAGTGACCCCCCTGAAGGGCTGGCGTAGGGGGACGCATGCTGGGGCTCCTCTTGATCCTCCACCACCTCTCCCTGGGGTTGGAACAGCCTGAACAGGCTCATGTCTGGACCTCCAGGCTGGGAAGCGAGCAGGATCAGTCCAGAGCTTGGGGAGTGAGGTTTGGACTGGGATAGGTCCAACTCAGAGGTCTCCCTCTCCCCTGGTCCTCCACTCAACACCCTCTCTCCTGTCCCCTGCATTACAAATCTCCCTCTCATCCCCTGCCGACCCCCCTCATCCTCCCCTACCAGCCCCACCTCCACCCCCTCGTAGCCCCCTCCACCCGTCTCTGCGCGGTGACTCCTCATGTGGCGAGCCAGCTGACCACTCTGGGCAAAGGCCTGGTCACACAAGCCACAGTGATAGGGCCGCTCACATGAGTGGGTCCTCCGGTGGGCTGACAGGCTGCGGAGGGACTGGAAACCCTGGCCACACAGCTCACAGGGAAACCCCACCTGGGCGGGTCCGCACTGAGGGAAGGAAGAGGCGGCCGGGGGACGGCGATGGAGAGGTGATCAGATCTCCAGCAGTGGTGAGGATGGTGGTGTTGCTACTGCCCTCAACCAGCTCTCTCAGACAGAAGTTGAGGGCCTGTCGTTCTCTGGAGGAAGGGATGGAGCTGGCCCGAGAAGCTGGCCTGCGGTTCTGACGAGGACTGAAGATGCGGGGCAGACGCAGAATGGAAGGGTGGAAGGCAGTGGCCAGGGTGTGGCTCAGTTGACAGGGATCCAGGGTAGCTGCAGGTTTGGAGTGCTGGTGACCCCCTCCTCCCATCTTCTCCTCATCATCCTTCTCCCCGTCCTCCTGGTAGATACTATAAGAGTGTGTGTGCTGGGCGTGTTGGAGCAGGGCCCAGGCAGAGGGCAACACACACTCACACAGTTGGCAGGTAAAGCAGGACGGCTCTTCTGCCACAGAAAAGAAAACACAGTTAGTAAGCAAGCCAAGACGACATTAGCAGAAACATTTCCTTGATCTAAAAAATGTAAGGGATCTCAATAGTTTTTTTAATTAAAACAGCACATATATCAGACAGTAGGAACTATTGTGGATAGCTAGGCGGTGACAGCAGAATACTGGGATATATAAAAGGAACACGGCACAGATAAAAGGCACTCTGGTTAGGGCAGTACATAGGTGCAGAGAAACCAAGCCTGTTAAGTCGTGAAGAGTGAGTGACCACAGCAAGAGGGAAGGTGCTTAACATCCTCTGGTTCAGGTCTACAGGACAAGGTAGTCGGAGTTTCAAATACAAAAAAATGCATTGTTCCTGCCTCTCGTCCTTTTTGAGACAGAAGCCAAGGAGAGAGGGACTCAGAGATAGCGAAGGCTGTTGATGGGACCAGTAGCAGGTGAGAAATGAACGACAGAGGCCAGCAGAAAGGGGAGATGGATAGTCAAGTACATCTGGAGAAATGTTTTAAATGTGGTTAGCATTGTCTCTTAACCGAGAGCCACTCTCCAATTAAGCTGCAAATTGCTAATTAGCGGAACCGAGAAAACGAAGGCTTTATGTAAATCAGGGACTGACTCAGCCTGCTTGACAAATGAGGCCTTTCTGCATAAATCTAAATTGGAAAGAAGATCCTCAAATTGAGGGGGAAAACAGTTCTATTTTTTTGTAAAGGTTCAAAGCCGACTCTGGTATAAGCCTCTTTCATGTTTCCTGAAGTCAAAATCCTTCTGTATTTTACTGGAGGGGGAGGAGAGAAAAGATGAAAAAGAAAGCAACTCTTTCTCCCTCTCCTTCCCTCTCCCTTGCGCTCTGCCTGGAGAGGATAGGAGATGTGGTGGACACATCCTTTAACTTAGCCTGAAGAGATGAGTAGAGCAGGAGAGAAGTTGGTGTATTTATGAAAAGTGGGGTGAATGAGAGCGCAACAACAAAAAAAAAGAGATGAGGAAAGCGAGAGAAAGATCAAAAAGGAGGATGTCGCAGCGCGGGGTCGAGAAACACCACAAAAAAATGTGTCACCCCTTGGATTGTACTTCAGACCCATCCTCCTACCCCTCTGCCCCCCTAACCCTCCAAATCTCTCCCCGAGGGGGGGCTTTTGTCTTGGGCTCCTGGAGTGAAACACAATACCCAGCCGGTTTCTCATTCGGTCTTTCTTTCCCTCTCCATCTTTTTTTTGTAAGGATTCCCATTTGGCCCGGGGTAGCACTTGAATATTAAGCAGAAGCAATAACTGCTAATTAAAAATGCAGATTGGCTCGGAGCACTAACGAGCAGTAGGCAGAATCTCCTCTCCCGGGGGAGAAAGAGGGAGGAGAAAAGAGTGTGGGGGGAGATTGAAATAGGGCAAGCGAGAGTCTGTTGAAATGGGGGGGGGGAATAATGTTAGAGATGAGAAAAAACAAACAAGTCGAATAAATAAAAATAAATGGAGACAGACACACACGTTATTATATTCCATCACGTTCTTCCATTCTCCATCACATACACATTCTACAGTGAAAGGGACACCTATCCGCTGTGGGGATAATTGCTCTTTCAGTTTGAGTCATCTTCCTCAAGCAGACATATTCACATGCCAAGAGAAGCCAGGCTTCCCCAAAACATCTACCCAGAAAAATATGCAATAATTTATCTTTGGTCTGTTTCATATTTTTCCTTCAAAATCGCAAGAGGCTGAATGTACAGTATCGCACCGGAGAAAGCAGCCGAGCGAGCAAAACAGCACCCCTCTGTCTCAGTATGTGTAGCTCATCTATCTGATGCTGTCTGGTCAAAAAGAGTATGACATTGTTTCCGCCAGTAGTATTGAATGCAAGAGAAGTCAGTGAGCATTTAGCCTCCCTTTTATAAAAAAAGTATAAAATAATAGCCAATCAGTGTTGAGCTAAACTGAGTGAGCTCAACTGTGAATGGTCCTGGTGCACCCCCCCCCCCTCCCCCAATTTAAAAAAATAAATAAAACAGGAAGCCAGTTTGGATTGGGCTTCACGCCAATCACATCGAAAGAAAAACACAGACAGGAAAAATATATATTGTTGTGTCGTTTTCCTCATTTGGGTAGCTAACTAGCTAAAATTGTCCCTTTCCTAAATTAGCCATAAATGGAGATAGGGATTTGGACTTGTGGTTGTACTTAATTCTCCGTACTGGCTAATGATTTATAATGGCGATTCTTATCCAACCATAAATTCATATATTGTTCCCCTAGCCTGAGAGGATGGAAGTTCAATATGTAGCTAGATGTAGAAGGCTAGTGTTAACTAGTTGGCCTGACACATTGATGCCCATGAAAAGGACGTTAGGCTAGTGAGCGAGCATTTTAGCCAAGTAGCCTAGGTCAACAAAAAAAATAAAGTGTGTACTGTATGACCGTTTCGTCAACATGAAAGAGAGGATGGCATTGGCATTTCTCGACATGTAGGGTGAGTCAACATGTTCTCTCTACTTGAACGCACGCTTGCACACAGCAAGAGAGCGAGCCATGGACAGCCACATGATATTTAGCTTATGTTGATTGGACTAAATTGTTTTATGGTATATTTTATTTGTCATAGCATAGGGGATTTGATGATGTTGAAATGGTGCAGGCAGCTCTTTGCGACTTGCGCTAACTCTCTGCGGTTCTAAATCAATAGTTGTTTAGTAGTCTGAAAATGTTGTAAACATCCACTTGCTTGACCATGCTGTAGGTCATGTAACTGTTTATTACATGCAATATGCTTTGTGGACTTCACCGGACAGAGGGTGCTCTCCGGATTTCTGATGAAACAAAGGTGTGGTTGAATTTACTCTGCCACCGTCTTTCCTATGGTCTTGTTGCATATACCACAGTCGCAAAGGCATATGAACTAACAGGTTATAGAGCAAACAACGCAATTATCACAACACACAGGTTGTAATGTGAAACAAATTAAATGGGCTTGGCGTCACCAGGGATTTTCGATAGACGCACAACACGTAGCGCATACAGTACTGTATCAAATCATACCACATACAAAACATTTAACTTGAGTTACTTAACCATTGTGTTGTCTTAAGGGTGAAAAAAAAATGACCCGCCACTGTTCAACAGCAGAGACATTTTTTCAATTCGAAATGTTATGACTTTTCCTACAGTGACCCCAATATTAGAAAAAGTGAAACATCGCCTTTGTTCATATTTCCATGAAAGCTGTACACCACCAGGGTACAAAGATTGACTTAGGGACATTTTTGACCCGGCAGTTATAAAATCATTTACACACAGAGACACACACAACATTGAGATTTCAATCAGTAGCACATGTACTCAGCCAGCAGCTCCTGGAGAGGAAGATCCCCATGGTTGGCACAGGTAGAAAGAACAAGCCTGAGCTCCCCCTGCACTCCTCGCAACAAAGTTTGCCTTCACCCCCACCACCCCACTAACCACAGTGGTTAGAGCGTTGGACTAGTAACCGAAGGGTTGCAAGATCGAATCCCCGAGCTGACAAGGTAAAAGTCTGTCGTTCTGCCCCCCCCCCCTCCCCCTGTTCCGTCATTGAAAATAATATGTTCTTAACTGACTTACCTAGTGAAATAAAAGGTAAAATAAAATACATGTAAAAAAAAAAAACATCACTCTAGTTTCCTACCTCCCAAAGAGGAACACGAATGTGGTCCTCCTGAGCACACTGCGCAAAACGGCTGAGATCAGTGATCGTGAGGACAGGAAGCCAGCCATCGTCCTGGACTACAACCACAACAAAGTAGGCATGGACAACCTGGACAAGGTGACTGGAACTTACTGCTGCAGGAGGACGACTGCCCGCTGATCCCTGGTCATCTTCTATAACATCATTGATGTGTCCTCGTACAATGCCTTCGTGATATGGAACAAGATCAACCCTACCTGGATGCCTGATAAGTGTTCCTGGAGGAGCTGGGAAAGGCCCTTGTAACCCCACACGTTTAAAGAAGGGAGCGCCTCCCCCGCACAGCAGCGCTTGTGAAAGCTGTTCAGGGGGCGGAATCTTGTTCTGATCCACCTGAGGCTGCAGCTGGGGCAGGCAGGAGGAGGAGATGCCAGTTCTGACCCCCAAAGAAGGACTGTAAAACAAACTGTGTGTTGCACATGTGAGAAATACATCTGCAAAGTCCATGCACACACACTTGCATACTGTCCTACATGTGCTAATTAGAGTTGATTGATTTATGTTCTTCACGTTTTTGTTTTGTATCTATTATTTTATTAATATTTATTGTTGTTGTTTATACACCTTGAGGGTGGGGGCAATGGTTTAAAAAATTGGGAAAATACTAATATTTTGTAGTTGAATTCCTCATTGTACAGTATAAGAATATCACTATGTTGCCAAAAAAGCTCAAGACATTGCTTCCCGTCAATAAAATGCATTCAAAACGACTTTCTGCACATTTTTGCTATTTTCTTAGGCTATACAATAGCCATCTCTTGCAACAACAACAAAAAGAGTATGTTCACACCTATGCAGTACCATTAGCAATACTACTTTAGTAAAGAAAACAATTGAAAACAATTAAATAGTACCCGCAAAACACCAGTCTCAACGTCAACAGTGAAGAGGCGACTCCAGGATGCTGGCCTTCTAGGCACAGTTCCTCTGTCCAGTGTCTGTATTATTTTGCCCATCTTAATCTTTTATTTTTATTGGCCTGTCTGAGATATGGCTTTTTCTTTGCAACTCTGCCTTGAAGGCCAGCATCCCAGAGTCGCCTCTGCACTGTTGACATTGAGACAGGTGTTTTGCAGGCACTGTTTAATGAAGCTGCCAATTGAGGACCGGTTTCTCAAACTAGACACTTATCCTCTTGCTCAGTTGTGCACCGGGGCCTCCCACTTGTTATATTCTGGTTAGGGCCAGTTTGCTCTGTTCTGTGAAGGGAGTAGTTCACAGCTTTGTACGATATCTTCAGTTTCTTGGCAATTTTTCGCATGGAATAGCCTTCATTTCTCAGAACAAGAATAGACTGATGAGTTTCAGAAGAAAGTTATTTGTTTCTGGCCATTTTGAGCCTGTAATCTCCGGCGCGGCCCACGCTTGGATTGCGTCCTACCTGACAGGTCGCTCCTACCAGGTGGCGTGGCGAGAATCTGTCTCCTCACCACGCGCTCTCACCACTGGTGTCCCCCAGGGCTCTGTTCTAGGCCCTCTCCTATTCTCGCTATACACCAAGTCACTTGGCTCTGTCATAACCTCACATGGTCTCTCCTATCATTGCTATGCAGACGACACACAATTAATCTTCTCCTTTCCCCCTTCTGATGACCAGGTGGCGAATCGCATCTCTGCATGTCTGGCAGACATATCAGTGTGGATGACGGATCACCACCTCAAGCTGAACCTCGGCAAGACGGAGCTGTGGCCCGTTCCTGTAGGTTCATGCTCTACAACATCCGCAGAGTACGACCCTGCCTCACACAGGAAGCGGCGCAGGTCCTAATCCAGGCACTTGTCATCTCCCGTCTGGATTACTGCAACTCGCTGTTGGCTGGGCTCCCTGCCTGTGCCATTAAACCCCTACAACTCATCCAGAACGCCGCAGCCCGTCTGGTGTTCAACCTTCCCAAGTTCTCTCACGTCACCCCGCTCCTCCGCTCTCTCCACTGGCTTCCAGTTGAAGCTCGCATCCGCTACAAGACCATGGTGCTTGCCTACGGAGCTGTGAGGGGAACGGCACCGCAGTACCTCCAGGCTCTGATCAGGCCCTACACCCAAACAAGGGCACTGCGTTCATCCACCTCTGGCCTGCTCGCCTCCCTACCACTGAGGAAGTACAGTTCCCGCTCAGCCCAGTCAAAACTGTTCGCTGCTCTGGCCCCCCAATGGTGGAACAAACTCCCTCACGACGCCAGGACAGCAGAGTCAATCACCACCTTCCGGAGACACCTGAAACCCCACCTCTTCAAGGAATACCTAGGATAGGATAAGTAATCCTTCTCACCCCCCCTTAAATGATTTAGATGCACTATTGTAAAGTGGCTGTTCCACTGGATGTCAGAAGGTGAATTCACCAATTTGTAAGTCGCTCTGGATAAGAGCGTCTGCTAAATGACTTAAATGTAAATGTAATGTAATGTAATCGAACCCACAAATGCTGAAGCTCCAGATACTCAACTAAAGAAGGACAGTTTTATTGCTTCTTTAATCAGAACAGTTTTCAGATGTGCTAACATAATTGCAAAATGATTTTCTAATGATCAATTAGCCTTTTGAAATTATAAACTTGGATTATCTAACACAACGTGCCATTGGAACACAGTTGCTGATGGTTGTTGATAATGGGCCTCTGAAAGCCTATGTAGATATTCCATTAAAAATCTGCCATTTCCAGCTACAATAGTCATTTCCAACATTAACAAGGTCTACACTGTATTTCTGATCAATTTGATGTTATTTTAATGGACAAAAAAGTGAGATTTTTCTTTCAAAAACAAGGACATTTCTCTGTGACCCCAAACTTTTGAACGGTAGTGTACATATCAATAGTTCAACCTAGGTCTTTTCCACAAATACCTCCTAACAATTTAAACAACACATCTAAATTCTAAAAATGGGCGATCGACATGAGATACACGTTTTCATGCACCAGTGACTCATTTCGTTATTAAAAAGTTGAATTAAAAGTTATCTTGCTTTGCTTGGTTGGAGATATGGCTCGTGTGTAGTGCACGTGGGTAGCTCTGTTGTGTAAGCCGTTGGGCACGGAGAAGAGAACTTACACACAGACAGAAACATTTTTAAAAAGCAGCTAGACAGCGATAGAGTGGTTGAGAGAGACAGAAGAGAGAGAGAACATGTAAAACAGGCAGCGAGAGACCTAGAGGTAGAGACAGGTTGAGAGAGAGAAAACATAACAGGCAGGACTGAAAGAGACCGAAAGAGAAAAACGTGGACAGACGGAAACAGAGCATGCAGCAGTCCCCTGAGCGTTACACAAAGGAAGGAAGTGCACGTGGCTGTGTGTGAGAGAAAGAGTGTGTATGTATGTCCAAGGGTCTCAGTTCCAAAAATATGAATATGAACAAAACATTTAAAAATATATGTTTTGTTGTCACACACTGGATAGGTGCATTGAAATGTGTTGTTTTACAGGATAAGCCATAGAAGGATGGCGCCTCTGGTGCGAATGAGCGTCAAGTGCTTTGCGCATGGCCCCATCAACTGATTTTTCATCGGCTTGAGTATTCGAACAAGCTACATTTCGGTTACTGGCTCAACGCTCTCACAGCTAGGCTACCTGCCGCCCTAAAGCTCATCTAATCAGAGTCCTTCAGACCATATACTGTAAATAGAATCTAGAGATTCTATTTCTATGGTTCAGACACACAATGAGAACTGGCTTGTTCACTTCTAAATACATGACCTATACATACTGTGAGGCCCCCTCTTACTGCCTACATAGTCCTGCTTCAGATGCCTAGTAGAAAGCCTCTAAGGTAGGAGAGATAAGGAAGGAAACTATGGGTGCATCTCAATAGTCATGTCGCTGTTCTTCACTTGTCTCCATTCCTCCCATCTCTGTAAAGACGTTGGTGAGGAGACAAGGGGAGGAAGTATCACTCAACTATTTACTATCAAAATGCAGATTGGGATGCCCATCTGATGGACACCACACACTTGCACCGAGAAGCCATGCAAACATCAGAACAACATGGTGACATTATCCTTTTAAACATGTTGCAATGGTAGTACGACCACACCGCAGCCTGTTGTGACACCATCTCATTGTCCCCCGCAGCTTAGCACAGCCAGTCCTCCAGTGAGCGCAGGCCGTGTTATTGCGTGGCCAGAGAGCACGGTGCCTTGCCTTACGTGTTTACCTGGCCACTTCACCTGAGAGAGACAGAGTCAAGGAGATGGAGGGGAGCTCAGGTGCACTGGAGCCCTCAGGGGCCCCCTATGGCCTCAAAACACCGCTGCCTATCCTTTCCACACAATTAGCCAGCGCGTCGCTAACTCACAGAGGCCTCCTCAGCACAGCAACTCCCAGCTAATGAGCTGGACTGGGGGGGACGGTTGTTAGAGGGGGGGGGGGGGGAACAACAAAACAAAAAAAGTCACTAATTAGCGACCTGCCCGCACTCACCTGTTCTGTTAGCCTCCATCTTCACCTTCACACTATGCTCCTCCCCTCTGGACATGTCTGTCAAACTCCTCAGCTCCACAAACCCTGCCTCTACCTGAGTGACATCACCGCGTCGCTGTGTCCGGTTGGCTGGGGAGGGAGGGGTGTGGGTGTTGGGGGCGTGATTCTGGGAGCGGCAGCCCCCTTGTTTGTGCTGGATGAAGGCCAGGATGTGGGCGAGAGGGAAGGCCTGGCTGCACTGCCCACAGGTCAGCAGGTCATGACCCTCCTCAATACCCCTGACCCGGGGAAGGGACCCCCTCTCCTCCAACGATGGAGTGGCAGCGTCCAAGGGCTCAGGGGCATCTGAGAGAAGATGAGAGGCAAGTGAGGGAGAGTCAGAGAAAGAAGAGGGGGAGAGTGAAAAACAAATTAGGGCAGGGGAGTGATACGGGGAAAGGAAGCGAAGACAGAGGAAGACGAAGAGTCAAGAAGAACATTTGAAAAAATAGACACTACAAAGAACTTGAATATTCTGTCCCATCATGTAAGATCTTACAGCAACAGGGAGACAGTGGGTGGTCAGACACCATGTAGATTGGGCAACTGCTGATATGGCCTTCAGAGAAAAACAACTCCTCCCTGGTTTTTTTTTAAGCATTACTTTCGATGCTGCGCCACTCCCCCCCACCCCACCCCACCCGCTCCACCAGGGCTCCAGAGGCAGTCAGGCTATTCCGGTCAGCTGATACTGACCACTTCCCCCTAACTATCCCTTTGACAGCTCCTTTCACTGAGATGGCAGGCTGCATAGTGGCATGTCTTCGCTGACACCGTTGCTTCCTGTCTCTATTGGTGCTGTGAGTAGAAATATATCTATTTTTAATTATACCATTCCCAAGGCCCGGGAGAAAGAAAAAAAACACCTGTCAACACATTCTCAATCATCAACTACTCAAGTAAGAGAAACAACAAGGCAAGGAACTGACCAGTTTATCTGTGAGAAAGTGAGTGGCCATGACTTGAAGGCGTTCAGTGTCACTCAGGGTTTGAAGGCCAAATGATTAATTTATCACGAAGAGAGTTGAGTCTAACACGAGATTACTCAAATGAAATGTGTGGTTTAGATTTAAGCACCTCTCAGGGATATAGTCTGGTTTCCAATTTCAGTCTCTCATTAGCGCCATAAATGTATGCTACAAAATAAAAATGTCCATGACTCATATATGACCCAAGTAGACAGCCAAAGACAAGGACGGTTAAATACCGTTGGTCAGGTTTGAGCTGTTGGACTGGCCCTCACCACTCTTTTAACGACTTGTGAGAGTTGAGGCAGGGAGTGAGTCAATATGGTCGTGTACACACCTTAAAGCTTGGACCGGCTTCACTTGCCCGGACTAGGCCGAGTACAGGACAGGTACAGACAGTACAGTCGCGCTGAGTAGCTCACCGGTGGTTACTCAAAAATGTAACCTTTCCTGTTTCAGTGCTGCTCACGGTCTGTGCAGACAAGCTAGGCGCGGTTTGCACGCACACCATTGAAGAGTCAAGGCTTGTGGTCAAACTAGACACGCTCGACTGGTCTTCGTTGGGGTAACAGAGAAAGAGATGTTTTCTAACATTTTTCAGTGTTTTTGTCAAAGGCCTGCCCTCAGTGACCGGGGGAAGAAACAGATATCATCAACGAACCCGCGGTTTAATAAGCAGAGCCTGTTAGTTTGATATACAACTATATATTTATGATAACCTACATAGGCCTACGCACAAGTTAAGTGTATGGGGTATCTAGGCTAGATTTTGTTGTTGACGAAACGGCTATAAAAGTGGAAGAGGTCAGTGGAGTTGTTGTGAGGGCAGACTATCCTCTCCTCTCTCGCCTTGTCACACGGATACAGTGTCTAGAACACGCGGTCTGCCCCACAAGGAAGCGTTCATGTTGGCAAAAAAATGAGATAATTCAAAACAGCCCCCCACAGACAAGACAGAAAGAAAAACTATTAGAAAATTTAAAAAAAGACAGGCCAGTAAAGAACCCTGATAAAACATTTTTTAAACATTACCTATGTTTAAAGCCACATTTTAATGTGTAGTTTATGAACACATTTCATTGATTTCAAACTTAATTTGTTGCACAGCTGAGTGTAGCCTATATATAAATCAGCTCTTTACAAAAATATTTGATAAATCATTGATAAAAGTTAAGGTGCGCATAACCCCACAAAGCCCGACTGACCTCACCCCAAAAAGCGACGTTTAACATGAATACATCGTATATGAAATACATAACATGCATATAGCCAACCTCTTATTAGTAAACTATGGCCATAGCCTCATCTCAGTTTACCTTGAATTGCACTCAGGTGTTGCGGTCGGCTGCCTTGTTTGCGTCTGGACATTCTGTTTGATTACACCAGGCAAGGTTTGTCTGGTGTATCCACACCTCTCGATCGGAATCTAACTTAATTGATCAAGTTGATAAGAATACTGTGTAGCTCAATGGCACGGACGGGTCGTGGCTCGCTGTGTACCAGCCAGTGTTCAAGTTCAGGCTACCAGCCCCGCAGCGGAGGAAAGAAGGGGCAACATGTTAGGCGCCGCCCGTCACTAACTACTCCGACCCCGACCCCGCCCTCTACACAATGTTACACACTCACACATACCTTGTTTTACTCTCACTTGTGGGGACAAAAACAATTGATTCCCATTCCAAATCATATTTTCCCCTAACAGACTTTTTTTTTTCTCTTGTGGGGACCAGCAAAATGTCTTCATTTATCCTAATGTTCCTTGTTTTACTTCTCTTTTTATCCCCACAAGGATAGTAAAACCCCCCCAAAAATAATACATACACAGAATCCTCATGCGATAGTGTCATCACAGTCGAGACCGGTTTGGCTTCTATAAGCAATCAATATTAGTGGCCCATTTATTTCAGGAACTATCTCATGCAACGATATTAAAATGCACGTTGCAGAATACATGGGATGATGGGAGGCAGCAATAGGACTTACAGCTGCACAGCCACTTCCTCCTTGCACCCCTAGCTTACATATGCAGCCTACTGGTTATAGCTGCCTGCTAAGGATGTGGGTGAGGAGGAAGTGGCTTTAACAAGGTCGCTGAAGACAGGTGTTTGTTTTGCTGTCCGGCTGATTTCGAAACCAATGTAAACGGTCTGTTCGTTTCTCCTTTTGTTACTCACCAGACAGCACATAAAATACAGTGGCGGGTGGGGTTAAAAACCATAGGCCTGACCGTAAACTTTTACAAAGCCAAACTAAGCAGCCTAGGCGTTAGCTTATCTTGGTTGGGAAATGATTCAGACGGATTAGGAGACAATATAGCTATAAAGTATGTTGTGAAACATTGTAAATGGTTAATGTAACACATGCTGAATAATGTGCGTAAAAGGTAGGTTATTACACGAAATAAGGTGTTTGGCGCCACCCGGTGGCTAAACGTGGTCTGCTTAACGAGAACTGCGCCTTACAAGTAGGGTAGTGGACTATAAATGCTGACACCTTCCCTTCACACATCACTTTGTGAGTTGATCTTACCAGTACGCTAAAGCGCAATCATTTCGACAAAATGCATTATAATGTATAATTGTAAATGCATCTTAGCTACATTAACCAAACTACTTGTTAAATTGGTCCCTGACTTTTATATAACTCTAAACAACTTTAATCAAGTGTTGGACAAGACACTTTGCTTCTTGACTCAACAAAGTGTTGCAGTTATGACTTGGGGACATTATAATGCATGTATGAGAGATGAGAACATTCAAGTAAAGACACAAAACCAATAGATGATATACTTTTGTGCATTTAATTTGTATTTCTCAGTTTGATAACTGATCATATATTTGGATTAAAACAATATGTTACTCAGAAGAGTACAATCAAGTCTCAATTCACTGGGTGAGTGGTTGGGGGGCATGCCATACAAAAAGATGAAAATCATTAGCGACCAATTATTTTTCATATTCACATGGAGCTATACACCCCCTCAGGATTTCATCAGTGTTCACTCACTTGTAATTGAAGAAAACTATGTACATAGATTAAGGTAAAAATTTAAATCCGATTTCTTTTACATCCTACTCAGTGATGCCAACATACTCTTCTCAGAGAGAGATTGAGGGGACGGGGGCACAGGGAAAGATAGAAAGAGCACCCAGAGATGGAGAAAAAGCAAGACCATCATAAAAGGAGATAAATATGTATGCAGAATTACTGATACTAAAATGTGGCCAGATGCAATAACTACCAAATCTCAATCTCCGGCCTCCAATTCAGCTCTTCCATTTTCCTCTCCCCCATCCATCTCTACCTCACCCTCAGTCAGTCTCTTTACCACTTCTCTTCCATTCAGCACATTGTCCCTCACTTCTCTCCTTTTCTCAAATCTCCTCACTGGAACAGTAGGCAGAGGAGGGGATGAGGAGGGTTGTGGGGGTTAGTGGGTCCAAGCGGTATGTTTAGTATCGGTAATATGGACTCCTCGACCGGGAACGGGACCTCCTGGAAACCCGAGAAAAGAGTGCATTTGAGTCTCAGGTGACACAGTGCTACATTTGGACCCCCACAGTATATTCACTACCCCCACATATAATGCTATATGTCAAACTGGACATGACTAGCCAGTTATTACACAAGACATTACTTTCTTTAAAATATTGGGATACTTCCTGGTGTAAACAGTTGCTCTGCAGTATTTGCTGGTACTTGCTAGCTTGTATCATATTTGACTAAGCTACCATTGGTCTGTCACGCACACGGATGGTCTAAGTGCAGAACTGCTGTAGCATATTGAGACTGACAGTGTTAAGCCTCATCTGTTTCTGATGTACCGAGACTCCAGGTTCAGTGTGTGTCCCCCCACTACCCAATACCACAGCCGGCCCCACAACTCCCCAGGGAGGACCAGGGACGAGAGAGCCTAACATCAGTACTGACAGCCCTCTGTAAGAGTATGCAGGCTTTTGATTCAAACTCTTTGTCCCAATGTGGGTGCGTGTGAGCGGGAGAGAACACATTTGAATACGAGTGTGGGGGGGGGAGAAAGGAACAAAGAGTGTGAGAGTGTGTGTGTCTGTCGTGTGTCACAAATAGAACACTGGAAATCTTGAGCATTACAGAAATATGCTCAACATTGTGTTAATCACTCTAAACTGAATATGGACTTCAGTGATCATAACTTCCCCCATTACAGTGTCGAGAAAGAGTTGCGACAGATCGCAGAGGGAGTATGATGCGCTACTGAGATAACGTGCGCGAAAGTCAACATCCTTCCTCAACAGTGGAGATTCTTGTGGTTGCTCACATACCTTCTGGATGAGCTGTGGTCACGACCTGAGGGACAGACAAGAGGACAGACACACCTGATAAAAGAATGACCAACACAACAGCGTGCCAGAAAGTTAACTGACAACACTCAGAACTAGTACTGAGCCAATGTCACACACATTGACAAAAAAAAAAAAAGTAGAATTTGCAAATTCTTACTTTTAACTCTGCATTGTTGGGAGAGGGCTCGTAAGTAAGCAATTCACGGCTAAGTCTACACCTTGTGTGTTCGGCACGTGTGACAAATACAATTTGATTTGACAACTAATACTGAGCCACAACTAGTACCTGAGCTACTGTTAGAGGCTTATGAGCTGCATCCCAATTGCACGGCCATTTCAAAAAGTGTACAATTGAACACATCCCGTCAAGGATTTAACAACGATGACAGTTAAGGGGTGACTCACCATATTTAGATGGGGAGGGCGAGTGGCTTTGTCGTCCGTACTGTCTCTCCCACTCGTCCCTCTCTTTCTCCCGACGCTCACGCTCCCTGGAACACACACACCACCGTTTAACCAGAGTCATACGACACCACAATGCAGCATCACACACACACACACAATCTTACTTCATGCGGATCTTGCGTGCCATGGCTCTGAGCTCTCCCTCGCGCTCCTGTAAAGTATACACAGCCATGAGGGCCAATGGCAGATGACAACATGTATCAAAGGATTGTCTTAGGGGGACACTCTGTTTTCCCTGTCACACAATATGCTATAATGGGGGGGGGGGGGGGGGGGGAGCTGGCTAGCAGATCACAAACACGAATCCACACGCACCGCTCGCTTATTTTCCTGCTGAGTGACTTTCGCCTGGGCTGCTCTCTTATCCGCCTTGGCTGTGGGAGAAACAGAAGAGCAGAGGTAGGATGAATATTTATATTCAAACACAGCATCAACTAGTTGTAACTGAGACTGACCAGACAGAGTCCAGTCTGTCTACTCACACTGCCTGTTGAGGGCCTTCTGCATGCGTATCTTCAGCTTCTCCTGCGGAGTCATCCTGGGCTGTAAGAGACACGCAGGCATCAGCACACACACTCGCAGGGCAGGAGCGCAGGGTGTGTGTGGAACTACGGGGATGGGCACGTTTTGGACCACCACTGCCTCATATAGCAGCTGGTAAGGCCACGGTTAGTCATATGGGGGTTGTACGGCCGTAAATCACGTGAGCCGTTTGTCATGTCCTGTTCTCTGCTGGACTGGAAGAGCCGGCTACGTGAGGGGAGGAGAGGCAAACCCCGTGCCCGTTGCACACTGTAGCAGGACAGGATCACATTACATGGAACTGGACTCTTAACTATGTGTCTTATGCATTTGTACATATGTGTGAATGTTGTGAGGACAGCTAAGGGTACGAGAGTCAAACAGGGAAAGAACAGTCTGGCACAAGTAGCGCCAGCAGCCCTCCCCTCCCCTGTACATTCCCTGCTGACACTCCCTGGCCAGGTAGGAATTCAGCTTGAGGATAAACAAGCGCACACATACACAACAGGCTAAAATGGCAACCTACTGAGTTTAATGACCCTTCCCTCTATCACTCTCCTTCTACACAGCAACTACGAGACATCCCTTTACCCCGGGGGAATCCCCTGTACTGGAGCGGTTACTAGCCATGTCTAGTGGCGTGTCTCTAAGGGAAAGGCAGCAGGTAACAGTGTGTGCTGTTAAGTCCTGGGTGGAGAGGCGCGGTGGTGTATTTCTCCTGCCTGCTCACACAAGCCCAGCCCCCCCCCCGCTGTCCACAACAGCTGCATACACCTGAGAGCTCCGACCTCACTACATAGCAGGGACGTGCTTAACAGCCTAAAATGGCCTCCTCTCCTGAGTGTCCTTCACTTTAGCTGATCTGAAACGTAACAGAGAAGAGTATAGAGTATGCCTGCCAGTGCACCGCCTTCACCGGTCTAGTTCTTTACCGTCAGTGCAGATGGCAGAATGGAGACGAGGAGAGGAAGCCTCTTAAGACTATTGGAACGCACCCAGACTACTCCCCCTCTATTCTCTTATATGGCTTCCTTTAATACTCCTGCGCTTTTACTAGCCCAGTCCCTTAAGATCAATGGTGAGGGGAGAGAGGATACAAGGAAAGGAGACAAGGAAGCCATTTAAGAGCTTCTGACAATGACATATCAGTGCTTTCCCCTCAGTCGGAGGGCACGAGCTTTAAAAATGTGTTGTCTATCTGTAGAGTGAAACGTCTCAGCATTGAGATTGAGGGCCACACTCCACTCTCTGGTCTGACCCACACCACTCTGCATAGCTCAGCAGGTGCCGCAGAATATCCATAATATAGACAGATACATAAGTGACAGAAAGGGTGCTGGGAACACCAGTCCATTCAGGGATATGGAGAAAGAAGGGTCCGGGAAAAGTCTGTCACAACACTGCAATGTAGGTTGTGCCCTTTGGAGGCAGGCTAACCCTGTAACCACACTCTACACTGAGTAGAGAAGGGTTTAACTCTACACTACATTCAGGGGGGAGGTAAGGACACCATTTAAAAATATGGGAGCTCCAGAGAGGGGCAGTCAAAAGACATTTCATATGATTTCCATTCTCTGTGTGCACAGTGGCCTTTGGGGGGGGGGGTGTTCCCCGGCCTGATGGATAGCCAGCTCAGCCTGTCAGGGGTGAGGGAGGCGTAGACTTTTGCAACAAACCCAGCTAGATCAAATTCTTACTGACTTTGGCAGCTCCCGTCTCTTTACCACCCGGAGTATCAGGCCTGGAGGGAGAGAAAGAGAGAGGGGGAGAAAGAGGAAGAAAAGTAGGGCTGAAATGGTCACCATTTCCCATTAGAGAGCTCCTCCATGGGACAGACTAGGGCAAATATTAGCTACTTATTGCTGCTGTTTGTTTTAAACGGCATGTGAGGGGGGAGGCTGGGTGTATATATACACATATGTGAGTATTAATGTGTGTGTGTGCCCTAGAGATCTTCGCGGATCTAGCTATACCTGATTACCAGACCCAATCCGGGACCCAGAATTCTAAATATCACGGGGTCTGGGTCAGATCTGATTGTCACAGGTCTCGGGTACCTGTCATTTTAACTGAGTTTGCACATGATGCGTACAGATCCAAACAGCGACTGCTGCAGTAGAGAGAGAAATGTAATCATTTATGCTGCTGCTCTTGCTTTTCACGAGAATGGCACATGTAGCTTGTTGGCCAATTATAAGTCAAAGCGGCAATAGGCTACAGTCAGAGGCTCCATGTGTGGCAAAAGTTATAGATATCTAGTCAATGGAAGGTAAAGTTAGGCATTTCACTGTTTGGCTACACCTGTTGGTTTACAAAGCATTTGACAAATAACATTTGATTTGTAATCATATTGAATGATGAATAACCTAGCTATGGCAGCTATCTACTATAACACGAGTCGGCTTGGTTGGTTGCATTCCCTCCCTCCCTCCGTCCTTCCTTCCTTCCTTTGGCTTGGTTGGTTGCGGTCTCATCTTTCACGCCCTCCTCCGTGTCACTCGCTCACACACTCGGAAGTACACGCACAGCACGGCTCCCCTCTCTCACCTTGCTTATCAGCGCCGGTTAATAAAGTAGCTTAAAATTGACTTTTTGTCTGATTCCCTAAGTCGGTCTGGATCGGAACGGGTCTAGTTGTTCTTGTGTACTTTTAGAACAGGTCATTATATTTAAAAATTGTATTTATGCATATTGGGTCTGGGCGGGAAAGCCCCAGGTCTATTTCGGAACGGGTCCAACTTTTTTGAACCCGTTTAAGATCTCTAGTGTGTTTATGCATGTAGGTGTCAGTGGACTCACTTTCTCAGCTTGTCACAGAGTGCAGTGGCAGAGGGCGGGCCTCCTCTGTGTGAGGGGGAAGGGGTGCAGCTGGGCTGGGGGGATTGGGAGGGGCTAGGACTGCTGCTGCTGACCCCCCTCTGATGGCCTCCCAAAGTCCGCCCCCCACCCCCCCGCCTTGCACGGTCCCCCTGTCGAGAGTTAGAGCGGGACCTGGAAGTCGAGCAGACAGATGTGATTAGCACAACGTCGAAGAGCTCACCGGTTCATGTAAGTGGTAGGATTTTTAAAAATACATTACGTTCAAGATTTACTTAGGTTAAAAAAGTCGTATGGAGGGGCCTCCCAAGAGGCGCAGCTGTCTAAAGCACTGCATTGAAGTGCTAGAGGCGTCACTACAAAACCCGGGTTCGATCCCAGGCTGTGTCGCAGCCGGCCGTGACCGGGAGACCCCGTACGGAAGTTGCAGCGATGGGACAAAACTGTAACTACCAATTGGATATCACAAAATTGGGGAGAAAAAGGGGTCCAAAAAATATAAATAAATATGGTTGTCGAGGCTGCCTTACCGTGTGCGCCTGCGTGCCGCAAAGCGATGCCCCACGTCCCTGTCTCGCTCCCTGTTCCTCTCCCGGTCTCCATCTCGGTCATTGGAGCGGGACTGTGTCCGGTCGCATCTCCTCCGTGACCCCCCTCTTCCTCCTCCGTTGGCTCCTCTACCCCGGGACCGCGAGTCGGAGCGCCGCCTCGACCGGGAGCGGGAATGTCGTCTGTCCCTCCCTCCTCCACGGCGTCTGTCGCGGTGTGAGTGAGAGGAGGAATGAGAGGAGGAGCGATGAGTGGAAGAGGAGGAAGGGCTGGAGGAAGAGCGGCGTCTGCTGAACAGAGAGACAACACTGAGGTATTAGCAACGACCCACAGGCTGCTCTAATCCTAAATGTCCGCTTGAACTCATTATTTCAGGTTTTGATCTACATTGGACTGATAGTGCTGCAATTTTTTGGTAAAATCATGTAACCACACGTAGACCAGAGCTCAGGACGTAAGCATTTCTGCTACTTTGTGAACCATACTGAATACTGACACATGGCGTACATGCCATATACGTTTTCCCTTACCCCATGGTGCCTTTAAAAGTGGTACTAAGTTGTCTAGGACAGCTTTTAATGTGAAGTAGTACACAATCTAATTGATTTACCATGAATAACATGCAGAATTTGCTGTTTGGGATGTACAAACACGCATCTCTAAAAAGGTCACTACTAGGACTGTAAACTGTTCAGGTCAAACTTACTAACCTAAATCTGAGCTCCACTTCACCTACCAATTCTCTAAAGCCCAAATCTTTACAGCTGTAGTCAATGGACAGCAACATGACTGACAGGAGTAAACAACCAATGGAAAGCAGAAGGGGAAAGCTACCGACCGGGAGCCCCTGCTATGACCTGCGGGCTGGTGCAGCGAGTTGGCGGGGGTGTGGACAGGGGGTGGAGCTTGAGTTGCAGCGGCAGCCTCCTCGTCACTGCCTCCGAAGCTGGTGATGAAGGTGATCTTCTCTGGGCCCGGGGAACGGGAGCGGGACCGCGACTCCGAACTGGACTCTGACTGGGGCCTGAGGGAGAGAGGAAGGAGGTCAAAAAAAACCAGGGCTGCTTATATTTGTCCTGTTTCACACATGTACAAGCATGTAACCTGTACAAGTGTGTGGTGTGAACTTGAACCCACCCTCAGAGAGTGGGCTCAAGGCCAAGGATCAGCCATTATTGACAGCGACGCTGGACTAACGGGGTAAAGGAAAATTCCACTCAAAAACTGTTTTGGTATTTGTTTCACGAGTCAACTGTTGATACAGTCCCAAAATGGCTTGCATTACAGCAATCACAATTTCAAGATATAGAACTTTCAAAATACAGAAAGTGTCACAGTATGATGTATTTTGGCATCATGTGCTAGGGCAGATGCTCCCTACCTAGACAACTCGGGGATTCAAACTAGCTCTAACCACTAAGCTACCTATCGCGCTGCCAGGGAAGGGAGAATCTTCAGTGTTCTCTCTACTGATTAAAAGGGTGACCTCAAACGAGCAAGCAGTTCATCATGAGTTGTTAGCACTGACATTACTTTCCTAGTCAAAGCATACTATTAGATGGACTTTTAAAGTGAAAAACTTCAACAGAAAGTTAAATGGTTGGCTTCCAGCTCACCGTTTGTAGGGATCGTAGGTTGGGCTGTCTCTCCTGGCATAGCTGGAGATCATAAACAGAGAAAGGGTTTAAAAGAGGTGTGAAAGTGTATCTCGTACCATGTGTGCACTACACATTTTTTATTTATTTTACCTTACCTAGGCAAGTCAGTTAAGAACAAATTCTTATTTTCAATGACGGCCTAGGAACAGTGGGTTAACTGCCTGTTCAGGGGCAGAACGACAGATTTGTACCTTGTCAGCTCGGGGATTTGAACTTGCAACCTTTCTGTTACTAGTCCAACACTAACCACTAGGCTACCCTGCCGCCCCACGACTTTGGTCGTGGATGAGGTGAGTTACCCCATATCGTATAAAAATCAGGGTTGGGGTCAATTCCATACCAAGTAAATTCAGAAAGCAAACTAAATTCAAATGACAAAAGCAATGAAAATAATTTGAATCTCTGTGTACTTCCTGAATTGACCACAACCCTGGTATAAACTGCTGTTTACCTGGGTGGGCTGATCTGTCTGCCCTTCAGTCTCTTCTCTCTGAACTCCCTCCTCTGTCTGCGAGAGCGACGGCCCTGAGGGTCACACGCACAGTCAGTCCGCCAGTGACATCATCAGGGAAAAGGCCTACCAACAATCATCAACACACCGGAAACACACACACACCAATTCTTTCTTACCGAGTACATGGCCTTCTCTGCCTCCAGAGCTTTGGCATGTTTAATGGCCTCCAGCTCATCCTTGTCTTTCCTCAGCATCCTGTCAAACAGTCAGCCAGTTAACACAGTGTATATAACAGCAGACTTTTTACTCTTTAACCTTTGTTAAAATACGCTATGAAAGGAACTGATCATTTACTAGAAGCATAAAATGCACAAAAAAAAAAAATGCAACATTTAAAAAATAAAAATTATGACAGGCATTTGCAGCGATAATGTAACGTCGACAATTACAATTGTAGCGAAACCAATAGCCTATAATGGGAGCAGGGTAGACTGACCTGACAAAATCTCCCTCTGCCATTCCATATGGAGTGGCCATCTTGTTCAGATCCAACTCCTGCTCTGTGTTGAGCTCGTCAACGTCCACCTCCACGTCTGAAACACACACAACAAAATGGTATAAGAGAATAATGAACTCTCGCATTCCACATACATCACCATTTTCTGGGCTTGTTCAAAATTGCAGTCAACATGATGAATTCTGGGTAAATTGTGACCGACTGATCTACAAATAATAATTGATTTTATTTTTGACGCAACGTCATTTCTAGATCAATCAGTCGGCTGCAATGTCAAACAAGCCCAAAGTTCACTCAACCCAACCACTCATCCTTACAGTATGTGGGTGAGAAGATACGGGAACTCACCAATGTCTGGAATACCCTCGTCCTCCTCTGATTCGCTGTTGTCAGAGTCATCCTCCTCCCCTTTCTCTTCTTCCTCCCCAGGCTTCGTAACAGTACTGTCCTCGTACGTGTAGCCAATTGTGGCCTTCTCCTTGGCAAGCCTAAATGAAAAAAGGTAGGGGCATATTCATAATCAATACAAATAATCTAAATACAAGTATACTTCTATAAGCCATAAATAGAGAATGTGGAGATCGTGAAAAGATGGGATAGGACTAACTTTTTCTTATCGTCCTCATTTGGCCTCTGCAGGCCACCATAGAGCTCGTCCATTTGGATCTGGTACAAACACTGCTCCTCAGAGACTGCAGAGGGACAGCGGGAGGTTAGAGAACACTGAGAAACACAATATACCCACTGGGAAGGAGGCACAAGAGACATGGCATTACCAACACCGGCGGATACTCACTGCTGGCAAAGTCGTTCTGCACTAGGCCTCTGTAACGCTCATAGTTGCACTTCCTCTCCTCCGACTCCTGTTCTGGTGTGCTGCAACCCAAACGCAACACTTCAATATGTTTGATGAAAACGGTGGTGGTCCCACGTAACACATTTGACCTTTCATATCACATTTCATTAAACAACTACAACAAAATCAACCTGTGTGTGTGTGTGTGTGTGTGTGTGTGTGTGTGTGTATGATTATAATCAATTTCAGTGAGGTCATCTTACTAGAGTGGCGTAATAAGGTAGGAAGTCTGAAGGAGAGACCTCAGTCACACACTTACGCTGTGTTGAGGAGCGGAGGGGTGTAGGTGAGTATGAAGTCCAGGTGTGCCCTCACGTCAAACCTGTCAATCATGTTGTTGGCGTCTCCCTGCCAGGGCATCCTGCAACAACAAGAGAACATAACATCCTGATTAGTGTTCTCAGGTGGTGCGAGCGTGTGATGTGCAGAAAGAGTATTTGTGTGACAGTATTATATCAAGAGTAAGACATGGTGGCATGTATGCACATGCATGTCTTGTGTGTGTTGTACTCATGCTCGTTTCTCTCCTCACATGTTGACGGGGCTTTCTGCGGCGAGCGCCACGGCCGAGTCCAGATGGATCTTATAGGCCCGGCCGTGAACCTGAAGGAACTGAGCCGGGTCCTTTTTCTGTAGAGGAGAGAAGGGTGAAAGGAAGGACAGGGGGAGGAGACCAGAGCAGGTGAATCCTCATTCAGTAAAACAAATAAAATCACCAACTCTGGTCCTGGAGAGCTACACGGTGTGAAGGCTTTAGTTCCAGCCCAGCACGAAACACCAGATTGTATGAAGTTGTGCAGATCTGGATGATTCGTGTAATGAGCTATGCACAAGAAAAGCAACAAACAAAAAAACAGTGCGCCTGGGCGACTTACGATCTTCTCGTAGTACTCTCGCCGGCGCTCGCCGCGGCGTTTGTAGTCCACCATCATGCCGCGCAGCTTGCGCTCATGTTTGCGGGCCTCCTGCCACATGACGGCTCCGCTGGGGGTGGGGGCGCGGCGGGGCACGGTGACTGTGAGGAGACAGGACCAATACCATATTACACAGAATAAAAATAGAAGACGCAGCAATAAAGACTTTACAGAGTTAAAGTTTTATATAAGGAAATCAGTCAATTTAAATAAATAAATGAGGCCCTAATCTATGGATTTCACATGACTGGGAATACAGATACATCTGTTGGTCACAGATACCTTAAAAAAAAAAAAAAGGGTAGGGGTATGGATCAGAAAACCGATCAGCATCTGGTGTGACCACCATTTGTCTCATGCAGGGTGACGCATCTCCTTTGCAACGAGTTGATCAGGCTGTTGATTGTTGCTGGATATTGGCGGGAAAAGGAACATGCAGTAGCGCTGTCGATCAAGAGCATTCCAAACATTCTCAATAATTGACATGTCTGGTGAGTATGCAGGCCATGGAAGAACAGACATGCTCAACTTCCAGGAATTATGGACAGATTCTTGCGACATGAGGCCGTGCACGATCATACTGAAACATGAGGTGATGTCGGCAGATTAATAGCACGACAATGGGCCTCAGGATCTCGTCACGATATCTCCGTGCATTGAAACTTACATAGATAGGAACACAATTGCATTCTTGTCCCTAGCTTATGTCTGCCCATGACATAACCAGACCATGTGGGCACTCTGTTCACAACACTCACCCACGCTATACACGCAGTCTGCCGGGTACAGTTGAAACCACGAATCAGCTGTGAAGAACACACTTCTTCAGCATGCAAGTGGCCATCGAAGGTTAGCATTTTCCCACTGAAGTCGGTTGACGCCAAACTGCAGTCAGGTCAAGACCCTGATGAGGACAACGAGCACGCAGATGAGCTTCCCTGAGATGGTTTCTGACAGTTTGTGCAGAAATTCTTTGGTTGTGCAAAACCCACAGTTTCATGCGCCCGTGCTTAGGTCTATCCAACGCTGGTCTGATCAATCGGATTCCACGCTTCAGGATTGCGTCGATCACGTGAAATTGGATATGTTCCGGCAAGCCTCAGATAATAAAATTTACGTATATGCTGACTCGGTGAGCGAGTTTATAAGTGTATAGGAGATGTACCCACTGACTATTAAAACTTTCGCTAACCAGAAACCGTGGATGGATGGCAGCATTCACGCTAAACTGAAAGCATGTACCACTGCATTTAATTATGGCAAGTCGACTGGAAATATGGCCGAATACAAACAGTGTAGTAATTCCCTCCGTAAGGCAAACAAGCAAAGTCAGTATAGAGAGACAACGTGGAGTCGCAACAGCTCAAACACAAGGTGCATGTGGCAGGGTCTACACACAATCACGGATTACAAAAAGAAAACCAGCCCTGTGGCGGACATCGACATCTTACTTCCAGACAAATTAAACAACTTTGCATGCTTTGAGGACAATACAGTGCCATCGACATGGCTTGATACCAAAGACTGTGGGTTCTCCTTCTCCGTGGCCGATGTGAGTAAAACATTTAAACATGTTAACCTGCGCAAGGCTGCCGGCCCAGACGGCATCCCGAGCCGCGTCCTCGGAGCATAGGCAGACCAGCTGGCTGGTGTGTTATTTGACATAATCCATCACTATCCCCGCCCGCTGTTCCCACATGCTTCAAGATGGCCACCATTGTTCCTGTTCCCAAAAAAGCTATGGTAACTGAACTAAATGACTATCGCCCCGTAGAACCCACTTCTGTCATCATGAAGTGCGTTGAGAGACTAGTCAAGGATCATATCACCTCCACCCTAGACCCATCTCAATTTGCTTAATAGGTCCACAGACGATGAAGTAACCATCACACTGCCCTATCCCATCTGGACAAGAGGAATACCCATGTAAGAATGCTGTTAATTGACTACAGCTCAGCGTTTAACACCATATTACCCTCCAAACTCGTCGTTAAGCTTGAGACAATGGGTCTCGACCCCGCCCTGTGCAACTGGTTCCTGGACTTTGACGGGCCACACCCAGCTGGTGAAGGTAGGAAACATCTCCACTCCGCTGATCCTCAACACTGGGACCCCACAAGGGTGAGTTCTCAGCCCCCTTCTGTACTCCCTGTTCACCCATGACTGAGTGGCCACGCATGCCTCCAACTCAATCATCAAGATTGCAGACAACACAACAGTTGTGGGCTTGATCACCAACAACGAAGAGACAGCCTACAGGGAGGAGGTGAGGGACCTCGGAGTGTGGTGTCAGGAAAATAACCTCAATGTCAGCAAAACAAAAGAGATGATCGTGGACTTCAGGAAAAAGCAAAAGGAACATCCCCCTATCCACATTAATGGGACAGCAGTGGAGAAGGTGGAAAGTTAAGTTCCTCTGTGTACAGATCACCGACAATCTGAAATGGTCCACGCACACAGACAGCAACAGCACATCTTCAACCTCAGGAGGCCCAAAAGAAATTGCCTTGACACTAAAACCCACCACTAACTTTCACAGGTGCACAAGAGCATCCTGTCGGGCTGTCACCGCCTGGTACGGCAACTGCACCACTCACAACTGCAAAGGCTCTCCAGAGGGTGGTTCGGTCTAGAGGTTGACCGATTAATTGGAATGGCCGATTAATTAGGGCCGATTTCAAGTTTTCATAACAATCGGGAATCGGTATTTGAGAGCGGCCTTGTTCAGGGACAGAAAGACAGATTTTCACCTTGTCAGCTCGGGGGATCCAATCTTGCAACCTTAGAGTTAACTAGTCCAACGCAATAACGACCTGCCTCTCTCTCGTTGCACTCCACAAGGAGACTGCCTGTTACGCGAATGCAGTAAGCCAAGGTAAGTTGCTAGCTAGCATTAAAATTACATTATAAAAAACAATCAATCATAATCACTAGTTAACTACACATGGTTGATGATATTACTAGATATTATCTAGCGTGTCCTGCGTTGCATATAATCTTACTGAGCATACAAGTATCAAGTATCTGACTGAGCGGTGGTAGGCAGAAGCAGGCATAAACATTCATTCAAACAGCACTTTCGTGTGTTTTGCCAGCAGCTCTTCATTGTGCATCAAGCATTGCACTGTTTATGACTTCAAACCTATCAACTCCCGAGATGAGGCTGGTGTAACCGAAGTGAAATGGCTAGCTAGATAGCGTGTGCTAATAGCGTTTCAAACGTCACTCGCTCTGAGCCTTCTAGTGGTTGTTCCCCTTGCTCTGCATGGGTAACACTGCTTCGAGGGTGGCTGTTGTTGTGTTGCTGGTTCGAGCCCAGGGAGGAGCGAGGAGAGGGACGGAAGCTATACTGTTACACTGGCAATACTAAAGTACCTATAAGAACATCCAATAGTCAAAGGTTAATGAAATACTAATGGTAGAGGGAAATAGTCCTATAATTCCTATAATAACGACAACCTAAAACTTCTTACCTGGGAATATTGAAGACTCGTGTTAAAAGGAACCACCAGCTTTCATATGTTCTCATGTTCTGAGCAAGGAACTGAAACGTTAGCTTTCTTCCATGGCACTTTTACTTTCTTCTCCAAAACTTTGTTTCTGCATTATTTAAACCAAATTGAACATGTTTTATTATTTACTTGAAGCTTGAGGCTAAATTGATTTTATTGATGTATTATATTAAGTTAAAATAAGTGTTCATTCAGTATTGTTGTAATTGCCATTATTTTTTTAAATCGTCCGATTAAATCGGTATCGGCTTTTTTGGTCCTCCAATAAATCGGTATCGGCGTTGAAAAATCATAATCAGTCAACCTCTAGTTCAATCAGCTTAATTTCTCAGAGATCAAATTAGAACATAATATGTCAGGAATGCTATTTTATCTGTTCCAAACTACAGAGACAATTTCAGAAAAATTTGAGATGGTGGTCATCATGGTTTGCAGAAAAATTGGAAAGACCAATGGTCCATACACACCAACACAGTCGTGAAGAAGGCACAACAACTCTTCCACGTCAGGCTGGATAGATTTGGCATGGGCCCACAGGTCCTCACAAAGTTCTACAGCTGCACCATTGAGAGCATCTTCACTGCCCGCATGACTGCTTGGTATGGAAAGTGATTGGCATCTAACTGCAAGGTGCTACAAAGGGCAGTATATACGGCCAAGTTCATCAATGGGGCCAAGCTTCCTGCCACCCAGGACCTCTATACCAGGCGGTGTCTGAGGAAGGCCCTAAAAATTGTCAAAGACTCCAGCTACCCTAGTCATAGACTGTTCCCTCTGCTACCGCACAGCAAGCAGTACCAGAGCGCCAAGTCTTGGTCCAAGAGGCTTCTAAACTGTTTCTACACCCAAGCCACATCTATTCAAATGGCTACCCAGACTACTTGCATTGCCCGCCACCCTCATTTACACTGCTGCTACTCTCTAGTATTAACTATGTATAAGTAATTTTATTAACTCTACCACACGTATACATTACCTCAATTACATCGACTAACCGGTACCCCCTGTATATAGCCCCGCTACTGTTATTTTACTGCTTCTCTTCAATTAGTGAATTTAATTTATTTTTTAAAAGTATTTTTCTTAAAACTGCATTGTTGGTTAAAGGCTTGTAAGTAAGCATTTCAGTAAGGTCTACTACACCTGTTGTATTCGGCGCATGTGACAAATAACATTTGATCACCTCGTACACTTCCACATCGACTCGGTACGTGTACCCCTTGTATAGATAGCCAAGTTATCGTTACTCATTGTGTATTTATCCCTCCTGTTATTATTTCTCTACTTGTTGGTTAGGGCCCTAAGTAAGCATTTTACTGTTATGCTAGAACTATTCTTTACGAAGTATGTGACATTTACAATTTTATTTGAGCCCTGACCCTGCAGCCCACCGTGGCGCAAACAAAACAACACGGTAAAAACCGTTTTCGTCACTAAAGGTACAAATGTAGCACACTAGTTTGTTAACGTTACCTAGGTATACTAGTAAAGCAAAATTTGGTTTGGAGACTTAAAACACCATGTCTGCAGAAAATAGGTTTTAGCTTTCTGAATTTGCCACAAATTGCTAGCTACTAAACGCAATGACTTCTGGCCCACTAACGTGTTAGCTAGCTAGCCAGCCATTCAGCTAATGTTAGCTAGCAATGGGGGGGCCTCCGTGTGTGGTTGGGATAATGCACACGAAAGATTGTGTATGAATACAATACATGCAGTCATTCATTTAGTTGATTTTAGGCACGTATTGGTATACCTGTTTTTGTAGTTCTCCAACACACACTTGAATTATTTCTCCAAATTGTTCGGCTGAGCGATAGCAGCCGAAGTCATCTCGTCACGGTTACACCTCCTTTCAGACCGGAAGCTGACTCTGAGTTCTTCTATGATATATTGACGATCACACAATTTAATGTGCATCCCGCCACCTACTGTTCGGGATGGAAACAGGATTCACAAAAACTGAACAAACTACTAAAAAACGACAACAAAAAAATGCATAAATAAAACCACGTTTTAAAAAATATATTTTAAATAGATCTGATCCCTACGCAGGCTCAAGGGGAACCTGGGAGGCCAGGTCTTCTGGAACCAGTACATTTACATTTACATTACATTTAAGTCATTTAGCAGACGCTCTTATCCAGAGCGACTTACAAATTGGTGAATACACCTTCTGACATCCAGTGGAACAGCCACTTTACAATAGTGCATCTAAATCATTAAGGGGGGGGGTGAGAAGGATTACTTATCCTATCCTAGGTATTCCTTGAAGAGGTGGGGTTTCAGGTGTCTCCGGAAGGTGGTGATTGACTCCGCTGTCCTGGCGTCGTGAGGGAGTTTGTTCCACCATTGGGGGGCCAGAGCAGCGAACAGTTTTGACTGGGCTGAGCGGGAACTGTACTTCCTCAGTGGTAGGGAGGCGAGCAGGCCAGAGGTGGATGAACGCAGTGCCCTTGCTTGGGTGTAGGGCCTGATCAGAGCCTGGAGGTACTGCGGTGCCGTTCCCCTCACAGCTCCGTAGGCAAGCACCATGGTCTTGTAGCGGATGCGAGCTTCAACTGGAAGCCAGTGGAGAGAGCGGAGGAGCGGGGTGACGTGAGAGAACCTGGGAAGGTTGAATACCAGACGGGCTGCGGCGTTCTGGATGAGTTGTAGGGGTTTAATGGCACAGGCAGGGAGCCCACCCAGTACAACTTGCAAGTCTTCAGATGTAAAATCCTTAAGTCCCAAGGATGGCCGCAGACATAATAATGTCCAGTTTCTTAGACTTGTTTGAGACTCGTGCCTTACAGTGTATAACTGTGGCAATGAACAGAACAAAATCCACATTTTTAACAAATAGAGTATCTTTTGTCTGGAAGCAAACATTTACTACAGGCTGTGGTGCATCCACTACTAATATCTTCACCAGCATCGTTTGTTTTCTTACTTGTTTTAATCGCCTCCACATAGGAGATTAGATCGACAGCTCTATCTTTTGCCACCTCAATCTCCTTTACCCTTATAGGGCACTCCAGGAACTCAAGATCGTGATCCCCACCACAATTGCAACACCGTTGCCCTTCTGCACACTGTTCTTCAGTATACTCTGTCCGTCTGTTGAAACATGGACATATCCTTTACAATTCTTACACTGGAGTGGTTTGGGGACGAAAGCTCTTACAGCATATCTAACAAAACCAACCACATGCATTGGTATTTGCTCTTTATGAAAAAACAACAGGACGACAGGCTTTCTTCTTTTTCTCTATTCACGCCGGGCACCAACCACCCCAGGAATTCTCTTCAGGTATTCAACCGGAACATCCGTCGTCACTCCTCAGATGACTGCTTTGACAGGTGCTCTACTCCGAAGATCAAAACACAACACTTCTATTCGTTTTGAAGCCCACTGCAATCTTCCTCTGTTCTTCAGAAATACAATTACTCAAAATAAGACCACTCCTGATCACTCTGACAGACTCCACTTTTTCCAAGCGCATACTTCACCATTTTTGACACCTCAAACGGGTCTCCCACATATACATGCTTACTCAAAAACGCATCCCAACAAGGAGCGATTCATTATCATTTGTACATGTATCCTCCACTCCAATTTTAGACAATTTAGTTTTTGTTCCAGTTTTTGATACTATTGTTGTCCATTCAGAACATTCATCTTCACCACATTTACTCGACACAATGCTTGATTCGAACTCAGCCTCCACCTCTGCCATCTTCTCCGTTGTCGGAATCACCTTCTGCTAACCCCATCTCCTCACTCTGAGTTAGTGGGATGTTGTCAAAATGGTGTGTAGGTTATTTTTCTTCTTCTTTGGTATGTCATGACTGTTCATGAGAATCCAAATAGGTCAGATCAGGTTTGCAATAACAAATAATAACTTCAATCAGACCCCCACTCACACGTAAATGGGGATGGAAATAACTAGTGGGGATTAACAACTCACATCCTGTTGTAAATCAAGGAGAAGATCCAGGCTCTCCCTCTCCAAATTCACCAAAGTAAATGTGCTTTGTCTCAGCAGACCTTTTTCCTGCTGACACATACTGGAACAGTATTTCTAACATAGAACGTGGGGAATGGTCAGAGGCGAACTATAGAACACTAATGTCATTTGTTTGTTATTTTGTGATGTCATTAAACATGTTATAAAGGAAATACTGTAACTATGCAAGTATACCCACAACATATATGAAGTTTTCATACTATGCATTGTGCATGTAATATGAAACAAGATGAAAGTGGTTTTGTTAAGAGAGGGATGTGATTTGAGAAGCCATAAGAGATAAGTGTTTTACATAACTTTGCACCGGGAGTAGTCACTGCCCTGAAGTGAAGTCAGAGAGAGTGTCAGCATGCCGGAGCTGCCCCTTTCTGGAAAAAGGTGTAAATGAAGGATTAAGAAACAAACACATTGGACCAGAAAAGCATGAAGTGGCAGCCACACGTTTAAAACGGTTTGAACTTTGAATCTCAACACGAGGTGATGATAAACTCATCTCCCGGACAAACACTGGTACGGCTGATAAGCTGTCCTAAGTAAAGTTTCTTCAAAAGTGAATTTAAGTCGGACCATCCTGTTACTCTGCTCAAACCATTGTATTACGCTACTCCCCCCGATACGGCTCGCTAGCCTATCTTCAAAAAAACATCTTCAAGAGCAAATGGAAGGAAAATCACTCCTGTAGTTCTGTTCAGGACTACGTGACAGGTTACCGGGTACCGGACGACAACAAAGAAGGACAACAGTAGAAGAATTGTTGGAACCATTTCAGATAATCAGAGCCTTACAAGCATGCCACGAAAAGGCCCAACCCCCTTTCCAAGGCTGTTCTGTTCACAGAAAGATCCCCGGTGAACCCAGGCATTTCACGTAAATACATTCATGATTTCCAACTCAAAGCGGGAGGTGGTTTGTGTGCAATGTATATGGTTACTGTAGGTGACAGTTGTTTCCGAATGTGGCAATGTTAAGGGTCTCTGTCCCTCTCTTTCCCTCTCCATCTCTTCTTTAACAAGCATCCATGTTGTTGTCTTTCTGCTAGGGACCTGTTTTCAGCGTATTAAGTCCAGTCAATAACCGGTGCTGAGTGTGTTTGTTTATCCTGTGTTCCCATTTAATTAGCTAGTAAATAAATAATTAAACCAATTTGTGTAGTACTGAATCGTAAGTAAGGCTTGGGCTTTCCCAGATGCAAGGAGGTTACGACTGTTCAGAATGGTAATATGCTACAAGGTTATGATTATTAAGTTGACTGTTAATAGCAGCGAGCCGGAGTCAGAGGCCGGGTCTTCTCTGGTCTTTACTCCTCCTGTTACGGGGTCTGAGACGCCAAAACTTCCCACCATTAGCTCTGACAAATTGAAAACTCTAGTCATTGGCGACTCCATTACCCACAGTATTAGACTTAAAGCGAATCATCCAGCGATCATACACTGTTTACCGGGGGGCAGGGCTACCGACGTTAAGGCTAATCTGAAGATGGTGCTGGCTAAAGCTAAAACTGGCGAGTGTAGAGAGTATAGAGATATTGTTATCCACGTCGGCACCAACGATGTTAGGATGAAACAGTCAGAGATCACCAAGCACAACATAACTTCTGCGTGTAAATCAGCTAGAAAGATGTGTCGGCATCGAGTAATTGTCTCTGGCCCCCTCCCAGTTAGGGGGAGTGATGAGCTCTACAGCAGAGTCTCACAACTCAATCGCTGGTTGAAAACTGTTTTCTGCCCCTCCCAAAAGATAGAATTTGTAGATAATTGGCCCTCTTTCTGGGACTCACCCACATACAGGACCAAGCCTGACCTGCTGAGGAGTGACGGACTCCATCCAAGCTGGAGGGGTGCTCTCATCTTATCTACCAACATAGACAGGGCTCTAACTCCTCTAGCTCCACAATGAAATAGGGTGCAGGCCAGGCAGCAGGCTGTTAGCCAGCCTGCCAGCATAGTGGAGTCTGCCACTAGCACAGTCAGTGTAGTCAGCTCAGCTATCACCATTGAGACCGTGTTCTGTGCCTCGACCTAGGTTGGGCAAAACTAAACATGGCGGTGTTCGCCTTAGCAATCTCACTAGGATAAAGACCACATCCATTCCTGTCATTATTGAAAGAGATCATGATACCTCACATCTCATCCCTTACTTCAAATGCAATTATAGTCAATGAACTAATCACTGATCATAATCTTGATGTGATTGGCCTGACTGAAACATGGCTTAAGCCTGATGAATTTACTGTGTTAAATGAGGCCTCACCTCCTGGCAACACTAGTGACCATATACCTCCTGCATCCCGCAAAGGCGGAGGTGTTGCTAACATTTACGAGAGCAAATTTCAATTTACAAAAAAAATGACGTTTTCGTCTTTTGAGCTTCTAGTCATGAAATCTATGCAGCCTACTCAATCACTTTTTATAGCTACTGTTTACAGGCCTCCTGGGCCATATACAGCGTTCCTCACTGAGTTCCCTGAATTCCTATCGGACCTTGTAGTCATAGCAGATAATATTCTAATCTTTAGTGACTTTAATATTCACATGGAAAAGTCCACAGACCCACTCCAAAAGGCTTTTGGAGCCATCATCGACTCAGTGGGTTTTGTCCAACATGTCTCTGGACCCACTCACTGTCACAGTCATACGCTGGACCTAGTTTTGTCCCATGGAATAAATGTTGTGGATCTTAATGTTTTTCCTCATAATCCTGGACTATCGGACCACCATTTTATTACATTTGCAATTGCAACAAATAATCTGCTCAGACCCCAACCAAGGAACATCAAAAGTCGTGCTATAAATTCACAGACAACACAAAGATTCCTTGATGTCCTTCCAGATTCCCTCTGTCTACCCAAGGACGCCAGAGGACAAAAATCAGTTAACCACCTAACTGAGGAACTCAATTTAACCTTGCGCAATACCCTAGATGCAGTTGCACTCCTAAAAACTAAAAACATTTCTCATAAGAAACTAGCTCCCTGGTACACAGAAAATACCCGAGCTCAGAAGCAAGCTTCCAGAAAATTGGAACGGAAATGGCGCCACACCAAACTGGAAATCTTCCGTCTAGCTTGGAAAGACAGTACCGTGCAGTACCGAAGAGCCCTTACTGCTGCTCGATCATCCTATTTTTCTAACTTAATTGAGGAAAATAAGAACAATCCGAAATTCCTTTTTGATACTGTCGCAAAGCTAACTAAAAAGCAGCATTCCCCAAGAGAGGATGACTTTCACTTTAGCAGTGATAAATTTATGAACTTCTTTGAGGAAAAAATTATGATTATTAGAAAGCAAATTACAGACTCCTCTTTAAATCTGCATATTCCTTCAAAGCTCAGTTGTCCTGAGTCTGCACAACTCTGCCAGGACCTAGGATCAAGAGAGACGCTCAAGTGTTTTAGTACTATATCTCTTGACACAATTATGAAAATAATCATGGCCTCTAAACCTTCAAGCTGCATACTGGACCCTGCATACTGAATCCTGCTTCCTGTGCTTGGCCCTCCTATGTTGAACATAATAAACGGCTCTCTATCCACCGGATGTGTACCAAACTCACTAAAAGTGGCAGTAATAAAGCCTCTCTTGAAAAAGCCAAACCTTGACCTGGAAAATATAAAAAACTATTGGCCTATATCGAATCTTCCATTCCTCTCAAAATTTTTAGAAAAGGCTGTTGCGCAGCAACTCATTGCCTTCCTGAAGACAAACAATGTATACGAAATGCTTCAGTCTGGTTTTAGACCCCATCATAGCACTGAGACGGCACTTGTGAAGGTGGTAAATGACATTTTAATGGCATCGGACCGAGGCTCTGCATCTGTCCTCGTGCTCCTAGACCTTAGTGCTGCTTTTGATACCATCGATCACCACATTCTTTTGAAGAGATTGGAACCCCAAATTGGTCTACACGGACAAGTTCTGGCCTGGTTTAGATCTTATCTGTCGGAAAGATATCAGTTCGTCTCTGTGAATGGTTTGTCCTCTGACAAATCAACTGTACATTTCGGTGTTCCTCAAGGTTCCGTTTTAGGACCACTATTGTTTTCAATATACAGTGCCTTGCGAAAGTATTCGGCCCCCTTGAACTTTGCGACCTTTTGCCACATTTCAGGCTTCAAACATAAAGATATAAAACTGTTTTTTTTACGAAGAATCAACAACAAGTGGGACACAATCATGAAGTGGAATGACATTTATTGGATATTTCAAACTTTTTTAACAAATCAAAAACTGAAAAATTGGGCGTGCAAAATTATTCAGCCCCTTTACTTTCAGTGCAGCAAACTCTCTCCAGAAGTTCAGTGAGGATCTCTGAATGAGCCAATGTTGACCTAAATGACTAATGATGATAAATACAATCCACCTGTGTGTAATCAAGTCTCCGTATAAATGCACCTGCACTGTGATAGTCTAAGAGGTCCGTTAAAAGCGCAGAGAGCATCATGAAGAACAAGGAACACACCAGGCAGGTCCGAGATACTTTTGTGAAGAAGTTTAAAGCTGGATTTGGATACAAAAAGATTTCCCAAGCTTTAAACATCCCAAGGAGCACTGTGCAAGCGATAATATTGAAATGGAAGGAGTATCAGACCACTGCAAATCTACCAAGACCTGGCCGTCCCTCTAAACTTTCAGCTCATACAAGGAGAAGACTGATCAGAGATGCAGCCAAGAGGCCCATGATCACTCTGGATGAACTGCAGAGATCTACAGCTGAGGTGGGAGACTCTGTCCATAGGACAACAATCAGTCGTATATTGCACAAATCTGGCCTTTATGGAAGAGTGGCAAGAAGAAAGCCATTTCTTAAAGATATCCATAAAAAGTGTCGTTTAAAGTTTGCCACAAGCCACCTGGGAGACACACCAAACATGTGGAAGAAGGTGCTCTGGTCAGATGAAACCAAAATTGAACTTTTTGGCAACAATGCAAAACGTTATGTTTGGTGTAAAAGCGACACAGCTCATCACCCTGACCACACCATCCCCACTGTCAAACATGATGGTGGCAGCATCATGGTTTGGGCCTGCTTTTCTTCAACAGGGACAGGGAAGATGGTTAAAATTGATGGGAAGATGGATGGAGCCAAATACAGGACCATTCTGGAAGAATGCAAAAGACCTGAGACTGGGACGGAGATTTGTCTTCCAACAAGACAATGATCCAAAACATAAAGCAAAATCTACAATGGAATGGTTCAAAAATAAACATATCCAGGTGTTAGAATGGCCAAGTCAAAGTCCAGACCTGAATCCAATCGCGAATCTGTGGAAAGAACTGAAAACTGCTGTTCACAAATGCTCTCCATCCAACCTCACTGAGCTCGAGCTGTTTTGCAAGGAGGAATGGGAAAGAATTTCAGTCTCTCGATGTGCAAAACTGATAGAGACATACCCCAAGCGACTTACAGCTGTAATCGCAGCAAAAGGTGGCGCTACAAAGTATTAACTTAAGGGGGCTGAATAATTTTGCACGCCCAATTTTTCAGTTTTTGATTTGTTAAAAAAGTTTGAAATATCCAATAAATGTCGTTCCACTTCATGATTGTGTACCACTTGTTGTTGATTCTTCACAAAAAAATACAGTTTTATATCTTTATGCTTGAAGCCTGAAATGTGGCAAAAGGTCGCAAAGTTCAAGGGGGTCGAATACTTTCGCAAGGCACTGTATATTTTACCTCTTGGGGATGTTATTCGAAAACATAATGTTAACTTTCACTGCTATGTGGATGACACACAGCTGTACATTTCATTGAAACATGGTGAAGCCCCAAAACGGCCCTTGCTAGAAGCATGTGTTTCAGACATAAGGAAGTGGATGGCTGCAAACTTTCTACTTTTAAACTCGGACAAAACAGAGATGCTTGTTCTAGGTCCCAAGAAACAAAGATATCTTCTGTTGAATCTGACAATTAATCTTAATGGTTGTACAGTCGTCTCAAATAAAACTGTGAAGGACCTCGGCGTTACTCTGGACCTTGATCTCTCTTTTGAAGAACATATCAAGACCATTTCAAGGACAGCTTTTTTCCATCTACGTAACATTGCAAAAATCAGAAACTTTCTGTCCAAAAATGATGCAGAAAAATTAATCCATGCTTTTGTCACTTCTAGGTTAGACTACTGCAATGCTCTACTTTCCGGCTACCCGGATAAAGCACTAAATAAACTTCAGTTAGTGCTAAATACGGCTGCTAGAAGCCTGACGAGAACCAAAAAATTTGATCATATTACTCCAGTGCTAGCCTCCCTACACTGGCTTCCTGTCAAAGCAAGGGCTGATTTCAAGGATTTACTGCTAACCTACAAAGCATTACATGGGCTTGCTCCTACCTATCTCTCTGATTTGGTCCTGCCGTACATACCTACACGTACGCTACGGTCACAAGACGCAGGCCTCCTAATTGTCCCTGGAATTTCTAAGCAAACAGCTGGAGGCAGGGCTTTCTCCTATAGAGCTCCATTTTTATGGAACGGTCTGCCTACCCATGTCAGAGACGCAAACTCGGTCTCAACCTTTAAGTCTTTACTGAAGACTCATCTCTTCAGTGGGTCATATGATTGAGTGTTGTCTGGCCCAGGAGTGGGAAGGTGAACGGAAAGGCTCTGGAGCAACGAACCGCCCTTGCTGTCTCTGCCTGGCCGGTTCCCCTCTTTCCACTGGGATTCTCTGCCTCTAACCCTATTACAGGGGCTGAGTCACTGGCTTACTGGGGCTCTCTCATGCCGTCCCTGGAAGGGGTGCGTCAATTGAGTGGGTTGATTCACTGATGTGGTCATCCTGTCTGGGTTGGCGCCCCCCCTTGGGTTGTGCCATGGCGGAGATCTTTGTGGGCTATACTCAGCCTTGTCTCAGTTGGTGATGGTTGAAGTTGGTGGTTGAAGATATCCCTCTAGTGGTGTGGGGGCTGTGCTTTGGCAAAGTGGGTGGGGTTATATCCTTCCTGTTTGGACCTGTCCGGGGGTGTCCTCGGATGGGGCCACAGTGTCTCCTGACCCCTCCTGTCTCAGCCTCCAGTATTTATGCTGCAGTAGTTCATGTGTCGGGGGGCTGGGTCAGTTTGTTATATCTGGAGTACTTCTCCTGTCCAATTCGGTGTCCTGTGTGAATCTATGTGTACGTTCTCTAATTCTCTCCTTCTCTCTTTCTTTCTCTCTCTCGGAGGACCTGAGCCCGAGGACCATGCCCCAGGACTACCTGACATGATGACTCCTTGCTGTCCCCAGTCCACCTGGCCGTGCTGCTGCTCCAGTTTCAACTGTTCTGCCTTATTATTATTCGACCATGCTGGTCATTTATGAACATTTGAACATCTTTGCCATGTTCTGTTATAATCTCCACCCGGCACAGCCAGAAGAGGACTGGCCACCCCACATAGCCTGGTTCCTCTCTAGGTTTCTTCCTAGGTTTTGGCCTTTCTAGGGAGTTTTTCCCAACCACCGTGCTTCTACACCTGCATTGCTTGCTGTTTGGGGTTTTAGGCTGGGTTTCTGTACAGCACTTTGAGATATCAGCTGATGTACGAAGGGCTATATAAATACATTTGATTTGATTTGAATAGATGTGATAGGTAAAGACCTTTAGAGTTTAATTCGGGAGATGGTAACTCTTTAAAGAACTGCTCTCGTGGTGCCCCAGATCCTAATGAGTTCATTGTTACATTATTAATTTAATCGGGAAACAATTATACATAGTTAATTACAGTGTCCAGATGCACATTTCCAAGCACTCTGATTGGTTGGGAATAGCAGCGCTATGATGGGTGAGTGACAACTAAGTTAAATTGCGCAGCCAAACTAACGGGACTTAAGGGAAACGAAGAGAACTGTGAGGAGTAGTTAGATAGAGAGGAGGGGAGCAGGAAGGCCTTTTTTTTTTACAGCCGCCACCAATATTTTTTTATGGAAATATTGACATCCATGATGAATGGAATGGCATCGCTATAATGGATGGGTGACAAATAAGTTAGACTGCGCAGCCAAACTGTTTAGACTTGTATTGAAAATCTGCAGATAAACTCAAGTTCACTATTGATTGATTGATTGCCAAATGTTCTGTATTTAAACAAATATTTAATTAAGTTAAAATTATATGAACAATTAATTTACTGGCACTAAGCCACAGATGAATAGTTAGTGTTGCAAACTAGTATAAAAGCAAAAGTGTTTTCCGCTAACATAATGACTACCTTTATTGGCCACCAGATGGCGCTACATAACTTGTCATTTCTTTGTGGTTCATTTACCTAATCATTCTCTCGTTCCTCTGAATTCATTGCCAGATGATGAAGCTGTAGCAAAACTCATTGAGTACCCTTTTGATATGATTCTACCTGCCCTGCTGCTTTGAATGGTAATGTGAAGAAAGTGAGATCTGTAGTGTCCATATTCAGTTGGAGGTGCCACATATTGAAGAATAGAAATGCCTCCCAAAAATTCCACCTTTGAGGGACAAATGGTTTATATTTATCATACCTATCCCACACTTGTAAGTTATGTTGATATTGAAAAGGGGGTTGTTCCACCGATTCGGGGGCCTTTTGAGAAGTGTAACTTGTTTTAAAAAATGAAGTTTGATTTCACCTCATGTTAACCTTCTGCATGAGGAAAACATTTTCAACTTGATAAAAAACACATTTTCCCATTTCAAGAGGTAAAAAAAATGACTATAGTAAGTTCCTATTCAGTGCCAAACAAAGTAACAGGGTTCTTAAATCAACCATAAATCCCCTTGTGACAGGAAGCTTGTTGTGTGCAACAGGGAGTGGCAATTGAATGCAAGCTTCATAAAAACATATATAATTGTTCAAACATCTCCAGCCTAACATCTATCAGTCACAGCGTTGACTTATTATTCTCGAACCTCACCGTTTCCCACCACAAAACACCAGGTAATGCAAAAAGAGTAGAAGATGATTTGAAATAGAACCACGAGGAAACCTGTCGGGAACGTTATCCTTTTATCGCTACTTTCAACCACTCCAAAGCGAATTTCTGACAAGAATATTGAGAGGTCAGAATGGAAGCTACAGGTTTCCAACAGCTAGTGGTCTCTGGCTCCTCAAAATAGACCTAGAGGCACTAGCAGAAACATTAAAACCACCCTCTGTGATTTTAACCTTGACCCCCAGTTCATGGATTCAAAGCTGCAGGGGCGGACATAAAGGCACCAATGACACGCCAAGTGGACAAACTCTCACTCGAGTACCAGTACACACAATAGGATACATCACCGTAAATGGAATGTGTGATACATACCCTGAAATAGTATGATAGCAAAATCAATGGATGATTGATGAACGAGGAACTTAAAACTTTGTACAATGAGGAACTTTGACCTTTGCTTGGTTGATGATGGGTGGGTTATGGAGTCATCCTGAGCTGCACAGCAGGTGTGAAGAGGTCTCTACGATGCAGTGGTTTTGTGTGTGTGTGCATGCGTGTTGGGTAGAAACTCTATTTCCTACATTTCCTTGTGGCCAGGGTGTGGACGGGAAGCCCATGGTCATTTCCACCCTTTAGCCTGTCTGAGAAGGGCAAAGGTCACATTCGTCATAGCCATAAGCCTGCTCACTAACTGCTCTGACCTCTCACTCACTTTCTCACAACATACACACATATATATCACATTCTCACTGTATTGTGAACCCACTTACAGTATCTCTTGCTCTCTAACATAAACATACAGGGACTTACACACTAACAAAGTCCCTCACAGGCAATTAAATCAACGCCGGTCAGGTGTTTGTGTGTTGTGTGACCTTGTGACACGGTCATGGTGGCTTAGAGCCATGCTCTTCATGATGGAATATCCTCTCTCGACTCCCGGTACTGGTGGAATAGAACAGGCGCGACTTGCCATAGAACTGCATGACCCATTCGAAACACTTTGAAAATGTCTTTCCTTTCTACCTCCCGTGATGAACGATCTGCCTCGACAGGATTGCTGAAAGCTACCGGTTCCCCCGATCCATTCGTGTTGGATCTGAGACATACAAATAACTCTGCGACACAAACGTGGATTTGGAAGGTAAATGCACTTTAATTACAATCCACCCCCGCTGGCAGCCCCAGACGAACGGAAGGAGAGAGAGGACAAATAAAGCAAAGTAAAACAGCGACATTCAGAGACAAACCACAGTACAAAAAAAAAAATATCAATATGTACAACATATATACACAACAGAGCTATTTTACACACAGGTATAAAAAACATCTTACATCTTTTGACAACCGCAGTGTGTTACAGAGACCACACAGGCAACAGTTCTCTCATGGTTCAAATGGATTGGGGTCAGGCTCTACTCTCTTGTCGAACCTTTCCCTCTTTTTTATCTAAATGTTGCATTTATTGATTCTTTATTTCCTCTTTTGCGCCTTCAGTCATTTTCTCTCTTTCTCCTGGCAACAGGCATGAAGCTCTGTAATGCTTATCACACACACACACACACCTCAGACTGACACACGCTGTCCGCCTGTGACAGAGACACACAGTGACCAACGCACAGAGACACACAGAGGCCAACACACACCTCACACAGACACACACAGACACGCACACACACACACACACACAATAATTATACCACAGTTTATCCTTCAATAATTAATGTGGAAATGGACTAATTGGAATTAAAACCACTTTGCCCTTCCCTCACATCCCCTGTCGGTTGCTGCCGCCCAGAAGGCAACAGCGCAGGGCTGGAGTTCCTGTAGAGGTCCAGTTACATATGTCGGTGACAGGCCATCCAGGCCTTCCAGGGCAGTGGGGTGCCTACAGAGGGACATTAAAACCTGGGGAATGGCTCACAGGGCTCTTCACAGTTGTTCCCGTCTACATGAGTCCCCATACAACACAGAGACACTCAGACACAGGCCAGACTCTTAACTCAAAGGCCAACCCTCATAAGATTAGCTCCGGGGTCAGCAGTTTAGAAGGGCATGATGTAAAAAGTTCCCCGCCATGCTGTTTCTGGGTGTTGGCAAGGTCGGTCCCCAAAATAGATCTGCTTAGCTACCTTGTGGGCCCAGCACTCTACAACAATAATTTATGCCAATTAGCAGATGACAATATCAGCTCACAAAAGATGAGGAGTCAACTCACAGAGGGATGAGTCGGGTGAGGTCATCGCCACAGGAACCTGTGCAACATGCCACGGCGCCGGGGCCCAGGGCCAGGGCCCGGTCAGAGAGAAGCGGGCGCAAAATAATAAAAGCCTCTAGACAGTTGAAAGGTTCAAAGGTCACACCTCCAGTTCCTTTTTGTCTGAGTAGTGGAAGCGGTTGAGCTTCTCCCTCTCACGGTTGGAGATGTCCTGTTTGGGGGCGTGGTTTGATGGTTTGAGTGCAGGGGAGGGGTGTGAGGGGGCCGGGGAGGGGGGCAGAGTGAGCTCGATCTCTTCGCAGAAGTGAGGTACAGGGACAGGGGTGTGGGCGGTGGTGTTGGGGGTGAGAGGGGGCAGGAGGGGCGCGGGGCGGTCCAGGTTTCGGACGAGGGTGACGAACTCTCTCTGGTTGTTGATGCCCTCCTCCTGGGGCCCGCCCTGCGTCTTTTCCGTCGTCGGTGGAGACGGGAGAGGAGGAGGGCGCAGGCTGCGCAGCCGCACGCGGTTACTAATGCTGACACTCCCACCAACACCATGTAGAGATTGACCCCTCCACGAGCCGGGTCTGACATGGCACCTAGTGAGAGACAGAGAGAGAGGGAGGCATGTTAGTTAGTTAACAAATACACCTGTACACACACATAATGTGAAAAATGTCAATTAAAATCTCCGTAGTCCCACTACGACTCACCTGGACAGTGTTGGCCATGACAAGGGTCCTTAAGGCTCGTGCACTCATTACCATAGTAACCCTCAGGGCAGGCACACGTGTACCCCCCGTCGGTGCTCTGACAGGGCACCCCCTGCTGGCATGGGTTGGGATTGCACAGATCCACCACCATCTAGAAAATATTAACAAGAACAAAATATGTGAGGAAGATTCAGAAAACCAGTAGGAAGATGACGAATCTGAGAATGGAGTCTGACCTCGCAGTACGTCCCTGAGTAGCCCATGGGACAGCTACACAGCTCCGCCCTGCCCTCCGTGTCCACACACTGGCCTCCGTGCTGACAGGGGGTGCTGTCACAGGGACTGGGGCCAGTCTGGCAGTGCTTCCCAGAGAAACCGGGTACACACAGGCAGTGTGAGCCTGACACAGAGTCCTCACAGTGACCTCCGTTTAGACATAACCCCTGGCAGCTGCTGTTCCCTACAGAGCAGAGATAAATACAGATGAGCGAACGCACGCGCGAACACGCACACTGGCACACATCTTGCTCCATCCTCAACCTCATACTCACTGACGTCACAGGTAGGCCCCGCCCAGCCTGGCAGGCAATCGCACAGGTATCCACCAATCAGATTACGGCAGGAGCGGGCATGGACACACACACCCGTGTCACACTCATTGGTGTCTGTGGAGAGAGATGGGAAGTAGAGAGAGAGAGAGAAAGAGAGAGAGAGAGAGAGAGAGAGAGAGAGAGAGAGAGAGAGAGAGAACACATCAATAAAAATGCCTGGTGGGGTCTCGGGACAATCTTGTAGCTTGGGCCAATTTACAGCAGCAGTCATTTTGTAAGAGCCTGGCACAACTCACACATACGGAGAGTAATAAACCATTTAAAAAGAAAAAGAACAAACTTGCTAGACAACTTTGACAAAGGCTGTTGTGACTGAAATGTGACTCTACGTGCGTGTCTCTACATGTATGTCTCTGCGTGTGTGTGTATCTGTGTGTGTGTGTGTATCTACATGTATGTCTCTGCGTGTGTGTATCTCTGTGTGTGTTTGTCTCTACATGTATGTCTCTGCGTGTGTGTGTGTGTCTCTACATGTATGTCTCTGCGTGTGTGTGTGTATCTGTGTGTGTGTGTGTGTTTGTCTCTACATATGCATGTCTCTACGTGCGTGTCTCTACATGCATGTCTCTGCGTGTGTGTGTGTGTATCTGTGTGTGTGTCTCTACATGTATGTCTCTGTGTGTGTGTCTCTACGTATACGTGTCTCTACGTGCGTGTCTCTACATGTATGTCTCTGCGTGTGTGTGTGTGTGTATCTGTGTGTGTGTGTCTCTACATGTGTGTCTCTACGTGTGTCTGTGTATGGGCGTCTCAACTCCTACACGAGACCCCAGGGAGCTGAACCACTTCCAGTGTGGCTATAGAAGTACTCGTGTCTCTGTCCCCTCTGCCAGACTCCAGAGTGTTGGAGCTGAGAGAGGTCTCTGATAGCAAGGGGGAATGAGGGTGTGACACCATCGAATCAGGAGACAGGAAGCAGTCAGGTAATAGAAACCCTGCTGCTGTCAGTCCCATAAGGATTTTACCACCAGGGATGAGAAAGAGCAGAGAGACAGGGAACGTGGAGCTTTGTAGGAACAGCCTGAAGGCAGGGGATTGCCACTGATTCAGCCAGTGAAGAAGGAAGGAATTCAGAGACAGAACTATGTCAAGTATATTCTCTGTGTGTACTGAGTCTGTTTTACCCAGATTGAGGGTCAGGATTTTGGGGAACCTGTCCCGTGGGTCAGAGCTAAAAACCTGGGCTGTGGTGTGTGTGTGTGTGTGTTGAGTGCAAACAAGTGAATGTGAGCAATGTACCGCGCACACTGAAGTGGAACTGTAGGGGATTATCGGGTGTCAGTGTGACATATCACTTCAACACAGAGGGATATAAGGAGACTGTCATCCTGAAATATGTCTCCACGGACCTTATGAGCCCCAAGCCTGTCTCTGTGTGTGTGTGTGTGTGTGTGTGTGTGTGTGTGTGTGTGTGTGTGTGTGTGTGTGTGTGTGTGTGTGTGCGCGCGTGTGTGTGTGTGTGTGTGTGTGTGCCGACCCCCTACTGAAGTATCATCTGTCATTAGAACTAATATGCATCAGGGCTTTGGGGAATTTCTTCTCAATACGAGAGTACTGGGGTCTAATGGACACAGTGTAACATTGTACGCATACCGAGTTAGATCTGGTGGCCTGGATTCTCTAGCTTGAAGTGCTTTGTGTGGACATACTAGGTATCGACGCCGAAGAGGGTCGCTCTTGCGGACGACTAGTGTTCTATAGCGTGTCCATCTCACTGACCTAGTTGGCAGGTTCTGCCAGTCCAGCCGGGGGGGCAGAGGCAACGGAATCCCTCTGGAGACTCCTGGCACGTCGCCCCGCGCCCACACGGGTTTGAGTCACACTGCCGCACCGCTAAGAGGAGAGAGAGAGAGAACTCAATGAATGAACCGATCAATCACGAACATATGTTGATTATACGGCAAACAATAAAATAACCAGTAACTCTCACCTCAACATCCCAGAGGAGAGATGGAAAAATATGAATCCACCTAACAACCGAATAATTGATCAACCGGCCAATTGGTGTGTTCACCGTGATTCTTACTTACCCTTGTTTGTCCTATTATAGCTCGTTTTATGTGGGGGGGGTCTCAGCCTTCTTATTCGCCCGCGTAATGAGTCGTTCTAGATTAGAGTATTCGCGAAAAATGACCCGGATATAAATGTTAAAATGCAAATGTGTGCGCAGTTGTATGTGCGTCAGCGATGCATGCGTGTGTTCCTAACTGTCGCGCTGGTATGTGGATGCTTGCGGCCGGGTTTTCATCCCCCTGTTCTCTTGCTCTGGTTCCTGCGCAATGTTCACACCTCACCGGGTCTCCTAAGCTCGCTTTCCCGTCCGGGGATAGGGGAGCGAGAGATAGGGAGCAAGAGAGAGAGAGAGGGAAAGGGGGATAGGGGAGAGGAGGGAGCAGCCACGCCTCGTTCCACTTCTCTGGAGAGTAATTAAAAACTGAGAAAAAGGGAGGAATATATGGAGAGAGAGAACGACAGAAAGAGAGAGGGAGGGAACGGGTAGAAACGACAGGCTGGGAAGGAGGTAGGTAGGGTGAACCCATAGGCTAACATGGCATATTTGTTTAGTAATGCGGTCACTGGTTGTTTCTCTCTCTCTCTCTCTCTCCATGCAGAGCCACTGTGGCGTACATTTCTCATCAGTCAGCACCTCTCTCATAGCCCTTCCCATTTACCTAACCCCATAGTCATACCAGTTTCCATGATCCTGACCCTTACCCCAACCCTGCACAATAACCCATTCAAAGCCACCGCAGCCCAGGGGGCGAGTCAATAACAAGCAAAGTACCCTCTAATTAATGTCCAGTATATAAATCACGTTGAAAAACTGAGCTGTGTTGTGGTTCTGACATCCATGCCCTAGTACCCGAACCGACAGTCTGTCCCCCAGGGTGTGTGTGTGTGTGTGTGTGTGTGTGACTTCGTGCTCCCACCCAGTGACAAACAGTAGATAGATAGTTCAGCTGTTTGCCATGTTGTCAACAAACGCTCAATGAATAATAGCATTCTAATTGGCATCATTACTACAATGTAATTGCCTTGAGAATTTCTGTTGAGAGGGAGAGAGAGAGGGAGAAATTGCTTAAGAGAGAGAGGGTGAGCGAGAGAGAGAGGAATAAATAACGAAAGAGAGAGAGAGGGAGACAGGGAGGTAGAGATGGAGAATGTTCTTGTAAACACGGTGTCCATTGAAAGAGAGAGAGAGAGAGAGAGAGAGAGAGAGAGAGACAGAGACAGAGAAAGAGACAGAGAAAGAGACAGACAGACTAAATTGCCTTCTTTCTTCGCACACAGCCAGACTCTCATACTTTCCCACACATGTTAAAAGAAAATAAGCAGTGATACAGACAGGGAGGGAGGGAGGGAGGGAGGGAGAGTGAGTTTGTGACCTGGGGCTATGGTTCCCCTCTGTCCTCACTGAGGAAGGGAGAGCACCTGCGGCACAGTCATTATTTCCCGTGAGTGTATCTGCTGTACCTGTCTGACTGTCTGCTGACCTACACCATAAACAAACATGGGGGTAAAAAGAGACAAAGTAGAAACCTACATATTTCTACAGATAGAGCTTAGATATCCAGATGTAACATTTATGAATGCATGACTAAACCACTTAGGACAAAAGCATCTGCTAAATGACAACTATTTGATTATTATTATATATTATCGTACGCTGTGTCTGCGTCGTGCACACGCACACACACACATACGCAACACACAAACAAACTAACTAACTAACAAACACACAGACACACGCGCACACACGCATACGCAACACACAAACAAACTAACTAACTAACAAACACACAGACACACGCGCACACACACACACACACACACACGTGAGATCACTAGATCTTTTGATTGTGGCCTCAGAATCAGAGGCCGGACCAGACTGACCCTGTAATCCACCCAAACACTTGTGACCTCAATGCCCTCTCCCCGTAATGGTGAAGTGGAACATTCTCCAAGCTGTGTGGGCCCCTGTTAACTTGTGGGAAGAAGGGGGAAGGTAGTCAGGGGTGATTGGTATTCTAACTAAAGACCAAGCACTCATCTTAACTTAAATGCTTAAGCATGTTAGCTAATTGGCTGAATCGGCAAAGATCAAAATATATCCCCCTCGGGCCCTCATATACCCCAAACACACCCCATGTTAACCTGCCCAGCTTAGCTAGCTCTACCTGTTTTGAAGCAACACGGCCAGGGACACACGGAATGGGTAACGGGTGCATGTGACTGTGCCGATTGCTTTTTTTGTGGGCTATTTATTTCTCTCTTTCTCTGACACACAAAACAACTGGGGGGGGGGGGGGCATGGTTGACTCCACGTCGTTAATGCATTTGTACCAGTGGTGCAATGGCTTCTATCTGTATCTGATTACTGTGTCGCTTATGTTCTGTGCAAATCAGTCTCATCCTGGACACTGATTAGAATCTTGGCACTGGCTCGGCTCCAATCGCGGCTAATCTCAGCCGTGCGGATTGGCGCTAATTACCGTCGGCGCAGGTGTGTCCGGTCCAGCTGTCCGCACAGACACAGCTGAAACCCGACGGTTCCTCCGCACAGGTGGCCCCGTTCGCACAGGGGGATGAGAGACACGCATGCTCCACTGAGGAACGGGAGAGAGGGGGAAGGGAGAAGGAGGGAGAGAGCGAGAGAGAGAGAGAGAGAAGTCAAACTCAGAACCAGGCAAATTCGGTCATGAATCTGGTCACTAAGTGCCCACGTGCTCGAAGTTCCTTCACGCTGATATTATTCTTAAGATTCTATGCAGAAGTACTGCAGCAGCAATGAACTCACCGATATCACAGTTGCGCCCGCGGAAGCCCTCTTGGCACTCACACTGGTACTCGTTAGGCTCTGTGTTGGAACAGGTGCCCCCATTCTTACAGGGCCGGTGGGTACCGCAGTAGTTCAGATCTGAGAGGTAAAGGGAGATGGGGGAGACGGCAAGGGAGGGGGGGGGCAGCAAGAAAGGGTGAGGATAGGTAGAGTGGAGGGCAGTTGAAAAAGTGACAGAGAAGGAACAGGGTGAGGAAGAGAGAGAACAAAAGAAAAAGGAATCATCTCCAACCCTTCCTCTTTTCCCGTCTCCTTGAGCCGTCTGGTCTCAGAAGCGCAGAGCGGCACTGCCACGTTGGCGCAAACACACACACGCAACAAAGCGTTCCGCGGCAGTTGACACTGAGGCGTCCTCATTAGATACATAACATTAAACTGACCCCCCCCCCCCCCCCATGTCAGTGTGGTGCAGGAGAGCGGCTGCCTGCCTGGGGCCCAGGTGTGGGCCCTGTGCGTAGAAGAAGGCAGAATTAAGCCCTACTTTCTAAAGATCTCTCTCTCTCTGCAGTGTTCGGCTCTCTTTGTGACTGAGCCTCTTCACAGACGACCTGAATGGAGGGACAGGGAGAGGCTCAGTACCCCAAATAGCTTAGCAGGACCCAACCCAGCCCAGCTCACATTCACTTTACCCAAGGCTATCGCCTTTCCCCTCACAATGCTCAGCTGCTGGCCCCTCATGTGGCTCCCGGAGGTTCCCACACTGGGGCACAGGAGGGCAACATTGGGGAAATGTTTGTACAATGTTGCGGTAATGTCACCCATTCACTCACACGCGGTCGAAAACAGACTGATGCACAAGCACTCTCAAAGCATGACCTTCTACTGATCGATGGCCTACTCTTCTTTATTCCAACGCCGGAACTGCGCGGACGCAAACACACACAAAAATCACCTTTGTCACACAGCAGGCCTCCCCAGTTGACGTCACACACACACTGCCAGGGTTCAACGCAGCTCCCGTAGACGCAGCCTGGGAACGTCATACACCGGTGACACAGAGCACCCTCATAGCCGTAGTGACACCTGCAAACACAGAGGCGCGGGGGGGGGGGGGGGCTACATGGTAAGATACATGGAAGCCTTTGAGAGCAAATGTTATTTCCGATGGCAGACTCACTTGCATTCTCCAGGCACAGAGCAGGAGCCATGGATCTGGTGGCACCCCTGTCTGCACACCGCTGTAACACAACACACACACACACACACACACAACATTACGTCACCATCTGTCAGGTCTGAGGCAGTCCACTGACACTGGGGACCTGCAGTCCCTACGTGCCGACCAAGAGTACAAAACAACACTGTCATCAAAGAAACACAGCACACAGAACCGCAACAGCACACAGCATCACTGACGTCAGGTGGGGTAGTTCCATTTATGGTAACGTTCAGTGCTCGCCACCCTCTACGTCTCTCTGGGGACAAACTCCACTGACGGCTCTCAAGAAATGGATGTCTCCCTTCCTGTATCTCTCCAGTCGAAATCAGCGCCCTGCTGAGGAGGAAGTGAGATGAGCCAGAGGAGGGCGGTAGCGGGAGGGAGGGCCACAGGATGTCATTACTCCAGGCTCATATCCTCCAGGGTTTCCGCCATCATTTCCTTGATTTAGTCTCACCTCAGCAACCCTGCCGCTTCAGGTCAGAGGTCAGAGTGTGAGGTCGCCTTAATGATGACTCAGGAGCCGGAATCATAAAGTGACTTTGAAAAAACTGTCAGGAAATTTGAGGTTTTAAGGGGATTTTCCAGGCTTGATGGTTATAACCTTGGTTATTACCTTGGCATAACATACTAAGAATAGGAATTGACACACAAAGAGCCACGAGTCACAGGCAAGGAGGAGCCATCACTTGGATTCCATCCAATCATTTGTGCTGACCCTAATATGTCTGTAGTCTATAACACCAAGTCCCTAATGCAGGCAAAGCCTGAAACGCGTTGGTTTCCTCAATAAAGAAGCATTTTCTATCAACTTCCACTGTCCTCTAGGAGCTGCTGAAGGTCCTCTTCACTACCGGAAGTCCAACACAATATCAGACACAAAACAAACCTTTGCCCAGCACCAGGTAGCCCTCGCTCACCTTCTCGACACTCCGGTCCGGTCCAGCCCTCCTTGCAGACCTTGATGCCGCTGACGTCACAGTCAAAGTGTCCGAAGAAGTCGTCCCGGGGCCGGCAGAACTTGTTGCAGAAGGGGCCGTAGTAGTTGGAGTCACAGCGGTACCGCAGGCGGTACTCCAGGCTGAGCGAGCGTCCGTGGTGACGGTACGTCTGCCACTGCTCGCCGGGATTCAACATGGAGGACAGGAGGACACGCTCGATCAGACCAGCCTGACCTGGAGGAGAGAGAGAGACAGAGAGAGAGAGACAGAGAGAGTTAGATTTGCCCTGAGAGAAAGACAGTAGAGACAGCGTGTAGGTAAAGAGAGCAGCTAAAGGGCACAGGGTCGGTGTGGCTGCCCTGAAAGAGAGAGAACGAGAAGGGACAGAGTCTCGCTCCACCCTGTATGGTGGCGACATGTTGTGAGAGCTACTGGTAAGGAGGAGAGGACAGGGTGAGGGCAGAGGTGGCAGACAATAGACAGGGTGAGGGAGCAGAGGGCACAGAGGGTAGAGGGGGCACAGATGGGTAGGAGGGGCACAGCGTTTGGGTGGTGACATGGTGAGAGAGCTGCTGACCCCGGGGGGATTTCCCAGAGAGGCTGTCATCTCCACCTCA